>NC_042633.1:19859423-20149665 GCF_901001135.1 Rhinatrema bivittatum | reverse complement strand
ATCAGGGGATGGGTGCAGGGATACAGATCCTGTCACCTCTAGGACTGGAGGGATCAGGGGATGGGTGCAGGGATACAGAGCCTGTCACCTCTAGGACTGGAGGGATCAGGGGATGGGTGCAGGGATACAGAGCCTGTCACCTCTAGGACTGGAGGGATCAGGGGATGGGAGCAGGGATACAGAGCCTGTCACCTCTAGGACTGGAGGGCTCAGGGGACGGGTGCAGGGATACAGAGCCTGTCACCTCTAGGACTGGAGGGCTCAGGGGATGGGAGCAGGGATACAGACCCTGTCACCTCTAGGACTGGAGGGATCAGGGGATGGGAGCAGGGATACAGAGCCTCTCACCTCTAGGACTGGAGGGATCAGGGGATGGGAGCAGGGATACAGAGCCTCTCACCTCTAGGACTGGAGGGCTCAGGGGATGGGGGCAGGGATACAGAGCCTGTCACCTCTAGGACTGGAGGGATCAGGGGATGGGGGCAGGGATACAGAGCCTGTCACCTCTAGGACTGGAGGGATCAGGGGATGGGTGCAGGGATACAGAGCCTGTCACCTCTAGGACTGGAGGGATCAGGGGACGGGGGCAGGGATACAGAGCCTGTCACCTCTAGGACTGGAGGGATCAGGGGATGGGTGCAGGGATACAGAGCCTGTCACCTCTAGGACTGGAGGGATCAGGGGACGGGTGCAGGGATACAGAGCCTGTCACCTCTAGGACTGGAGGGATCAGGGGACGGGTGCAAGGATACAGAGCCTGTCACCTCTACGACTGGAGGGATCAGGGGACGGGTGCAGGGATACAGAGCCTGTCACCTCTAGGACTGGAGGGCTCAGGGGACGGGTGCAGGGATACAGAGCCTGTCACCTCTAGGACTGGAGGGATCAGGGGATGGGGGCAGGGATACAGAGCCTGTCACCTCTAGGACTGGAGGGATCAGGGGATGGGGGCAGGGATACAGAGCCTGTCACCTCTAGGACTGGAGGGATCAGGGATGGGTGCAGGGATACAGAGCCTGTCACCTCTGGGACTGGAGGGATCAGGAGATGGGGGCAGGGATACAGAGCCTGTCGCCTCTGGGACTGGAGGGATCAGGGGAGGGAGCAGGGATACAGAGCCTGTCGCCTCTGGGACTGGAGGGCTCAGGGGATGGGTGCAGGGATACAGAGCCTGTCACCTCTGGGACTGGAGGGCTCAGGAGATGGGAGCAGGGATACAGAGCCTGTCACCTCTAGGACTGGAGGGATCAGGGGATGGGTGCAGGGATACAGAGCCTGTCACCTCTAGGACTGGAGGGCTCAGGGGATGGGGGCAGGGATACAGAGCTGTCACCTCTAGGACTGGAGGGCTCAGGGGACGGGTGCAGGGATACAGAGCCTGTCACCTCTAGGACTGGAGGGCTCAGGGGACGGGAGCAGGGATACAGAGCCTGTCACCTCTAGGACTGGAGGGCTCAGGGGACCGGCGCAGGGATACAGAGCCTGTCACCTCTAGGACTGGAGGGATCAGGGGACGGGTGCAGGGATACAGAGCCTGTCACCTCTAGGACTGGAGGGCTCAGGGGACGGGTGCAGGGATACAGAGCCTGTCACCTCTAGGACTGGGAGGCACAAATTGTTAATGTACCATGTTCCCACCTTTGTGCAAGGATAGCCAACGTGGCTGTGTGTGAGCCCCTTGCAGTGTTTCCTGTGGGATAAGATGCCTTCTGTCTGTCTTTGCGGGGTTCCCTTCACAGGCAGCCCGGGTGCTGGAGATCCCGGTGATTGTGACGGAGCAGTACCCCAAGGGGCTGGGCCCCACCGTGCCGGAGCTGGGGGCCCAGGATCTGAGGAAGTACTCCAAGACCTGCTTCAGCATGCTGACGCCCGAAGTAGAGGAGGCCCTGCGGCTCGTCCCGGATCTGCGCTCTGTGCTGCTGTGTGGCATCGAGACGCAAGCCTGCATCATGGTAGGGACCCTGGTGGAAGGGGGAGCACTGCTGGCTCCTGCTCAGCTTCCTCAGCCTGGCGGGGACTGGATTTGCACTGGGATCCTCCTGCTGGTGATTGGGATCCTTCTAGAACAGTGATGTGCAGTTTGTGCGCTCAGCCTAGTCAGGGGTGAGTGGGGAAAGGCCATGGCAGTATTCATTCTGCATTAAGACCGGGCCTTTAGAATAAGAGAGAACCTGCAGAAGCCCTTGCATGATAGTTCCCTGATAAGAGCCACTGCTGGGGGTGGGGGGGGAGTCCCTTTCTCTCCCTGTGCCTCAGCCCTCATCCCTGGTTGCCTCCCCTTCCCCCAGCCTGCCCAGCAGGGTTTGCTGACCTCGCTTCCTCTGGTGTATTTCCTCCTGCAGAGCACCAGCCTGGATCTGCTGGAAAAGGACCTGGATGTCCACATTGTGGCCGACGCCTGCTCCTCTCGCAGGTAAAAGTGACTAAGAGCCCATCCCCCATCTCCCCAGAGGAAGGTCCCTGGTATCCCGGCTCGGGGCCGGCACCATAAATTGTTTGGGGTTTTTTATTCCCTGGATTGCAGGGCGACGCACAGCCTAGGGTCCTGCTCTCCCCCCCCCCCCCCTCTCTCTCTCTGGCAAGGTCCCTAACAGCTCCCCCTTCTGCTTTCCCTCCCGTCTCCTGCAGTCAGGTGGACAGGCTTGTGGCCCTGGCCCGGATGAAGCAGAGCGGGGCCTATCTCACCACGAGCGAAGGGGTCATCCTCCAGCTGGCCAGGGACGCTGCTCACCCCAAGTTTAAAGAGGTAACTGCTCCCTCAGCCCCCTCCTCCATTTCCAGTTTTCCTCTCTCTCGTATGCTTGGCCACCTCTGTGTTTACACGATGTGAATACCTCCAAGCCTTACCCCCCTCCTCTCACCTGGATTCACCCCCCACCCCCTCCTTTTTAAGCTGCAGAAAATCATCAAGGATCCTGCACCGGACAGTGGCCTGCTGTCGTTCTTCCAGGGCCAGAGCCCCCTTCTCAGCTGACTCCGTGGCGGCCGGGGTCCAAAGGAGCAAGTTGGAGCTGCCAAGGCGGTGCTGGGGGGAGGGGAGGGGAGGGCCAGACCAACCCCCTCCCCCCTGTTGCTGGTTGGAAAATCGCCGGAAGAGAGCCCTGCCCCTGGTAACCCAGCGGCTGGGTTACTTTGCTTGCCTGGAATTTGCCTTTTTCTCTCCGCTTTCCATTTGGGGGGGGGGGGTTAAAGATGGCTGCCACCAGGCCTCTGGCCGAGTGCCCGTTTGTCAAACAGCAGGGGGCTCTGCTGAAGATCCGCTCTGCGTGCTTTGTGTGTGTCAGTGTGGCGCCTGCATGGCGCTGTGATGACGATCAGCACAGCAGCGCCACCCCCCCCCCCCCCTTTCAGGAAGGTGAGAGCGGCCAGGTTGGGGATAGGGGCGGGAGCTTGCAGCAGCCCCTTCTCCACCTCTATCTGCACTGAATAGCAACGAGCTGAAAGGATGGATGCAAACCCGCTGCTCCTGCCAGCGTCACTGCTTTAATCGCCCTCCTTCGTGCTGTGTGATCCAGGGAGGTCTGGCCATCCTCTGAGCTGTCTGCCTGCCTTTTCTCAGAAAGGCCTGATTTGCATAACAATTTGCATAGATTACCCAGAAGGGTTCTGCATCTTGAATTTCTCTTTGAATAAGCCTATATATCTAATCTTGTTTTTAAAGAAATAAAGGCTGTAATCTCTGCAGAAAGGAACTGTGGCTAATCTTTCGGGTTTGAGGCTTTTGTTTTCAAAAATGAATTGCAGTTTTGGTTTTTTTTGGGGGGGGGGGGGCCCTGAGTTCGGGGGATGGGGAGGTTGTTTTCCTGTCTGTGCTTTGTACCCTGCTCCCAGTAAATCCTGGCTGAAACTTCAGTCCGTTTTTCCCAACTGGTGGATTTTAAGGTCCTAAAAATATGAAGAACAATTCCAGAGAGTGCAGGGGCTGGAAATAAGAGAGGGAGACTCCAGCAAAATGCAGAGAGCGCAGGGGCTGAAAATACCAGAGGGAGACTCCAGCAAAATGCAGAGAGCGCAGGGGCTGAAAATACCAGAGGGAGACTCCAGCAAAATGCAGAGAGCGCAGGGGCTGGAAATACCAGAGGAGACTCCAGCAAAATGCAGAGAGCGCAGGGGCTGAAATACCAGAGGGAGACTCCAGCAAAATGCAGAGAGCGCAGGGGCTGGAAATACCAGAGGAGACTCCAGCAAAATGCAGAGAGCGCAGGGGCTGGAAATACCAGAGGAGACTCCAGAAAAATACAGAGCGCGCAGGGGCTGGAAATACCAAAGGGAGACTCCAGCAAAATACAGAGCGCGCAGGGGCTGGAAATACCAGAGGAGACTCCAGCAAAATGCAGAGAGCGCAGGGGCTGGAAATACCAGAGGGAGACTCCAGCAAAATGCAGAGAGCGCAGGGGCTGGAAATACCAGAGGGAGACTCCAGCAAAATGCAGAGAGCGCAGGGGCTGAAAATACCAGAGGAAACTCCAGCAAAATGCAGAGAGCGCAGGGGCTGGAGATACCAGAGGAGACTCCAGCAAAATGCAGAGAGCGCAGGGGCTGGAGATACCAGAGGAGACTCCAGCAAAATGCAGAGAGCGCAGGGGCTGGAGATACCAGAGGAGACTCCAGAAAAATACAGAGAGCGCAGGGGCTGAAAATACCAGAGGGAGACTCCAGCAAAATACAGAGCGCGCAGGGGCTGGAAATACCAGAGGAAACTCCAGCAAAATGCAGAGAGTGCAGGGGCTGGAAATACCAGAGGAAACTCCAGCAAAATGCAGAGAGCGCAGGGGCTGAAAATACCAGAGGAAACTCCAGCAAAATGCAGAGAGTGCAGGGGCTGGAAATACCAGGAATCTTGGTTCCGGTTTGCTAAAGGAATTACTGACATTTTGTGCCTGTCGGGCTCGTGAGTAGGCTGAAGGGGGCCGCTCTGTAGTCGTGCACCAGAACCCCACCACTATCGCCATCCCTCCCTCCTCCCTGCAGCACTCGGCTTTCACTGTTTTGCTGTCCCCCTGACCCCCCTCAAACTCCATCCCATGCCCTCTTATATCCATTACAATGGTCAGAGGAGGTACCTCGTCTTCTTTCCGCTGCTGCCCATCTACCTTGGGTACCATGAGATCACTGGCAAGCTCGCCACCACCACGTCGCCTCTATTACACTTAATAGCTGGGTCTCTGCCAAGGAGCGATGGGCTCCTGCCAACTTCCTCAGAGGGTAAATAAAAATCTGCGAATGTGATGGGTCCAGATGACCTCCTCATTCCCACCCTTACGATAGTGATGTGAAGACCTGGGGGGGGGGCGGCTACCGAAATCTATTAACTCCCTGTGCCTTAGCTCTAATCCCCGGCTCTGTCACGGACTTTGGGGCTGATACAATAAGATGCATTGAGCACCGGTCTTCCTACCGCGAGTGCAGCCGCATTCCCTCTGTGCCCGATGCGGTATCTAAAGGAGGGGCTGTGTCCGTGTTTTCTCCCACTTCTTCAGCCTGATTTTTCTGTTAGCTTGCTGAAGTGTCTTTATATTAAGCACCCCTTGCTATGGGTGTCTAAATTGTGCCGCTACACAAAATGTTTTTTTGTTTATTGAATCAAGCCAATATCCACTTTATTGTTCTCCACCGCGCGCAGTAAATTGAAGTGTCACAAGGATAGTAAGAAGGACCGGATTCTTTTTATTTCTCACGAGCCCTTAAGAACATCACATGCCATACTGGGTCAGACCAAGGATCCATCGAGCCCAGCATCCTGTTTCCAACAGTGGCCAATCCAGGCCATAAGAACCTGGCAAGTACCCAAACACTAAGTCTATCCCATGTTACTGTTGCTAGTAATAGCAGTGGCTATTTTCTAAGTCAATTAATAGCAGGTAATGGACTTCTCCAAGAACTTATCCAATCCTTTTTTAAACCCAGCTGCACTAACTGCACTAACCACATCCTCTGGCAACAAATTCCAGAGCTTAATTGTGCTTTGAGTGAAAAATAATTTTCTCCGATTAGTCTTAAATGTGCTACTTGCTAACTTCATGGAATTCCCCCTAGTCCTTCTATTATTCGAAAGTGAAAATAACCGAGTCACATCTACTCGTTCAAGACCTCTCATGATCTTAAAAACCTCTATCATATCCCACCTCAGCCGTCTCTTCTCCAAGCTGAAAAGTCCTAACCTCCTCAGCCTTTCCTCATAGGGGAGCTGTTCCATTCCCCTTATCATTTTGGTTGCCCTTCTCCATCGCAACTATATCTTTTTTGAGATGCGGCGACCAGAATTGTACACAGTATTCAAGATGCGGTCTCACCATGGAGCGATATAGAGGCATTATGACATTTTCCGTTCTATTATAGTTATAGTTTATTAGATTTTTTTATACCGCCGTATTGGCGTTAGCCTTCACAGCGGTTTACAATATACACATTGGAAATACAGTAAAACAGTTCAATAAAAGATGACAGCTAAAATTAGTTAAAAGCACATAAAAGTATTTTAGCTGTACAAGTAAAGATAAAATTATAGATGGATTAACCATTCCCTTCCTAATAATTCCTAACATTGTTTGCTTTTTTGACTGCTGCAGCACACTGAACCAACAATTTTAAAGTATTATCCACTATGATGCCTAGATCTTTTTCCTGGGTGGTAACTCCTAATATGGAACTTAACCTCGTGTAACTACAGCAAGGGTTATTTTTCCCTATGCGGCAAGGGTTATTTTTCCCTATATGCAACACCTTGCACTTGTCCACATTAAATTTCATCTGCCATTTGGATGCCCAATCTTCCAGTCTTGCAAAGTCCTCCTGTAATGTAACACAGTCTGCTTGTGATTTAACTACTCTGAATAATTTTGTATCATCCGCAAATTCGTCGTATTCCTTTCCAGATCATTTATAAATATATTGAAAAGCACCGGTCCAAGTACAGATCCCTGAGGCACTCCACTGTTTACCCTTTTCTACTGAGAAAATTGTCCATTTAATCCTACTCTCTGTTTCCTGTCTTTTAGCCAGTTTGCAATCCATGAAAGGACATCGCCACCTATCCCATGACTTTTTACTTTTCCTAGAAACCTCTCATGAGGAACTTTGTCAAACGCCTTCTGAAAATCCAAGTATACTACATCTACCGGTTCACCTTTATCCACATGTTTATTAACTCCTTCAAAAAAGTGAAGCAGATTTGTGAGGCAAGACTTGCCCTGGGTAAAGCCATGCTGACTTTGTTCCATTAAACCATGTCTTTCTATATGTTCTGTGATTTCCATGTTTAGAACACTTTCCACTATTTTTCCTGGCACTGAAGTCAGGCTAACCGGTCTGTAGTTTCCCGGATCGCCCCTGGAGCCCTTTTTAAATATTGGGGTTACATTTGCTATCCTCCAGTCTTCAGGTACAATGGATGATTTTAATGATAGGTTACAAATTTTTACTAATAGGTCTGAAATTTCATTTTTTAGTTCCTTCAGAACTCTGGGGTGTATACCATCCGGTCCAGGTGATTTACTACTCTTCAGTTTGTCATTCAGGCCTACCACATCTTCTAGGTTCACCGTGATTTGATTCAGTCCATCTGAATCATTACCAATGAAAACCTTCTCTGGAATGGGTATCTCCCCAACATCCTCTTCAGTAAACACCAGCAACAAAGAGCACAGTGTGGATTGACTTAACGCCACCTCCGGGGCTGGAGTTATATTTGCCGCGTTAAAAAGCGTGCATTGGGCGCCCAGCGATTTTCTGCAGCGGGGGATAATAGTTAATAGCCTCAGCTACATGGAATTTACATGTGATGCGTGCCATCGGCTGCGTTTTTGGGCGCACTGATCTGCTTGCTGCATCAGGTGCTAGTCTAGCTTGTCCGAAACGCGCGTCCAACCGCGTGTAAATCTATGTGCTAGGCTGGGCGCGCTTGATTGCATCGGCCCCTCTGAGTGTTATCCTGGGAGGGTCACTTTATTTCTCTGTGGCCTGGCCATCTCCACTTCTCGAGAGCCATGAAGCAAATCGACCTCGTGCATATTTATGGGGGATATCCTGAAAAGCAGAGCTACTTGTGGCTCCTGAGGGGCGGAGCTGGGCCACCTCCAGAGCAGGGATTGGATACGTCATCCATAAGATTACCAGACAGGTCAACTTCGAGAGTGGAAGCAAGGGCTCGCAGGCCTTGCTCCTCCGTGAAGGGTGCATTTTCTTCCAAACGGCGATTCATCACCGTTTCACTTTTACAAGGTGTTCAAGCGAGGCCCCTGCAGGGTGGCAATGGTGGAGGAAGCTCAAGCTGTGCTCTTTGTTGCCATCAAAGCATTCCTACAGCACTTCAACCCTGTTTGGGTGATTGATCTCCCCCTCTCCTAACTGCCCAATGCCCCAGTCTCTGGGGGACCTCCCCCCCCCCCCCCCGAGGCAAGTCATGGATGGACCAAATAAAGGACAGAGGAAGTGTTCCCCCTGCTGAAGAGGCACAGTGGGAGGGTGAAGGCGGACCTTCTCGTACTCCAGTGCTGGTTGCCTTGGTGCCTGAACGAGGGGGGGGGCATGCGTTAGCCATGTGCTTGTGTGTCCTCCCAACCTGCCTCGAGTGTCTGCTGTAGATAAACACCCACTCCCCCCCCCCCCCCTTCTCCCAGGGAATACCTGGTGGGAAGGAGTCCCTGGAGCCACCACCAGCTTCAAGCAGGCCTCAGGAATTTGGGGGACGGGAGGGTTTGAGGTGGCAAGGAAGCACGAGGCTTCAGGTCATGCTTGCCAGCCACCTCTTGGTGATAATGCAATCAATTTATAGCTGGGGAGACTCAAGCACAGAGGAATAAAGTGACTCCCCAGAGTCAGAGATTAGCCTTGAGGTACAGGGAGATAGAGATTTACCCATGGGATAGAGAGCCTGTCACCTCTAGGACTGGAGGGATCAGGGGATGGGGGCAGGGATACAGAGCCTGTCACCTCTAGGACTGGAGGGCTCAGGGGACGGGTGCAGGGATACAGAGCCTGTCATCTCTAGGACTGGAGGGCTCAGGGGATGGGGGCAGGGATACAGAGCCTGTCACCTCTAGGACTGGAGGGCTCAGGGGATGGTGCAGGGATACAGAGCCTGTCACCTCTAGGACTGGAGGGATCAGGGGATGGGGGCAGGGATACAGAGCCTGTCACCTCTAGGACTGGAGGGATCAGGGGATGGTGCAGGGATACAGAGCCTGTCACCTCTAGGACTGGAGGGATCAGGGGATGGGGGCAGGGATACAGAGCCTGTCACCTCTAGGACTGGAGGGATCAGGGGACAGGGGCAGGGATACAGAGCCTGTCACCTCTAGGACTGGAGGGATCAGGGGATGGGTGCAGGGATACAGAGCCTGTCACCTCTAGGACTGGAGGGATCAGGGGACGGGGGCAGGGATACAGAGCCTGTCACCTCTAGGACTGGAGGGCTCAGGGGACGGGGGCAGGGATACAGAGCCTGTCACCTCTAGGACTGGAGGGATCAGGGGACGGGGGCAGGGATACAGAGCCTGTCACCTCTAGGACTGGAGGGATCAGGGGACGGGGGCAGGGATACAGAGCCTGTCACCTCTAGGACTGGAGGGATCAGGGGATGGGACAGGGATACAGAGCCTGTCACCTCTAGGACTGGGGGGCTCAGGGGATGGGTGCAGGGATACAGAGCCTGTCACCTCTAGGACTGGAGGGGGACGGGGGCAGGGATACAGAGCCTGTCACCTCTAGGACTGGAGGGATCAGGGGATGAGTGCAGGGATACAGAGCCTGTCACCTCTAGGACTGGAGGGCTCGGGGGATGGGCGCAGGGATACAGAGCCTGTCACCTCTAGGACTGGAGGGGACAGGGGCAGGGATACAGAGCCTGTCACCTCTAGGACTGGAGGGGACAGGGGCAGGGATACAGAGCCTGTCACATCTAGGACAGGAGGGATCAGGGGACGGGTGCAGGGATACAGAGCCTTTCCCCTATAGGACTGGAGGGCTCAGGTTTTTTGTTTTTTTATGGGTGGGGGAATCATGTACATTAAAACATAGCCTTCTTCTCTTGGTTGTATCTGCTGTCTACACAATTCTGAAGGTACCCAGAGGTTGAGTGCAACTGGTTGTGGACATAGAGACACGCATTCCAAAACGCAGGCTCCTCTGGATGCAGAAGTCACGGGGTGGGGGGGGGGGGGGGTCGGGAGGTCGCGTTGCCCCAGAGAAGCTGATCGCGTCCTGGCTTTGTCTCGGTGTGTGGCGGGAGAGGGAGCCTCGCGGTGGGAGAGGACTCAGAACTCCAACTTGCGAGGGGATGAAAAGCACGGGCTCGGCATCGGCAGGGTGGCTTGTCCTGGAGGAGGCAGCCACAGATGTGTATGAGCCCTGGCTCGTCTGTCTAGGGACCTGCAGAGCAGCAGCCCCCACACGTGCAAAGCTGCATCCATATATATAGAGAGAGAGAGAGAGAGGTGACAGGCTCTGTATCCCTGCCCCCATGCCCTGAGCCCTCCAGTCCTAGAGGTGACAGGCTCTGTATCCCTGCACCCATCCCCTGATCCCTCCAGTCCTAGAGATGACAGGCTCTGTATCCCTGCACCCGTCCCCTGATCCCTCCAGTCCTAGAGGTGACAGGCTCTGTATCCCTGCACCCATGCCCTGAGCCCTCCAGTCCCAGAGGTGACAGGCTCTGTATCCCTGCACCATCCCCTGCTGCCTCCAGTCCTAGAGGTGATAGGCTCTGTATCCCTGCACCCATGCCCTGAGCCCTCCAGTCCTAGAGGTGACAGGCTCTGTATCCCTGCACCCATCCCCTGATCCCTCCAGTCCTAGAGGTGACAGGCTCTGTATCCCTGCCCCCATCCCCTGATCCCTCCAGTCCTAGAGGTGACAGGCTCTGTATCCCTGCCCCCATCCCCTGATCCCTCCAGTCCTAGAGGTGACAGGCTCTGTATCCCTGCTCCCATCCCCTGAGCCCTCCAGTCCTAGAGGTGACAGGCTCTGTATCCCTGCACCCATCCCCTGAGCCCTCCAGTCCTAGAGGTGACAGGCTCTGTATCCCTGCCCCCATCCCCTGATCCCTCCAGTCCTAGAGGTGACAGGCTCTGTATCCCTGCTCCCATCTCCTGAGCCCTCCAGTCCTAGAGGTGACAGGCTCTGTATCCCTGCTCCCATCCCCTGAGCCCTCCAGTGTATGTATGTATGTATGTGTATATATATATATATATATATATATATATACATATATACATACACACATTTCTTATATACAGCTTTCTAATCCATAGACACTAAGGGACAGGGGGAGACCAGTCCTCCCCTCCACCGCATACCCCTAACCCAGGCCATTCATTAGGGGGGAAATCGTTCCCGCCCCCTTCCCACCAGCTTTTAATGAAAGCTTCCCCAGCGGGGAGGGAAGGAAGGGCCAAGCCCATTGGGTGCCCTACAGCCAATGGGAAGGCCCCGCTGCCGTCCAATGGCAGCCCCCCAGTATAATGTCGACCACAGGCACATCCTCGCCTGGGCTTATATTTTGGTACCAGAAAAAGAGGGCATTTCAGTTTTTAATGTTGCTTTTTTTTTCATTTTTTTTCAATGCAAGCCCTTCATCTTTTTTTTTTTTTTCTGAGGGGGCGTGGAGGGTGGGCTTTTGTAAATGAAAAATTAGACCTATAAAAAGGGGGATTTTAGCTTGTCCTGGCTTTTATTTTTAGTGGGGATTGGGGGGGGGGAAGAAAGAAAAAAAACTGAAGAATAAGTAAACACCCGGTCAGAAACCCCCGAAGGACTGATAGAGAGAGAAACCCAGACCAGGCGAGGGAAGGGAGGAAGTATCCCCCCCCCCCCCCTCCCCAGAGAAATAGCAACAGCCTTCCTCTCCGGGTTTTTACTGTACAGGAACAGGGTTAACAAAGATCGCTTTTTTTGCATGGATGGCAAGTCCCCTTTGATTTTCTACCGCTCGGATGCTGACTTGAGGTAAGAGAGAAGGGAGGTTTCCATCCATTATAGAGTCGTCTCCCTCCTGCCCCTGGATTGAATGCTGTTTGCCTGATGGGAGAAGGGGGGGTTGTCCTGTTATCTGTTGCTCCTCTATGAATGCATTCTTGTAGTCTCCCAGGTACCTAAGGGCTCTGTGTGTGGTGCTGGGGGGAAGAGGCGGGTGTGCTTGCAATTCCTAATGCAGCCCTCCCTGGGGGTAGGAGAGACCCTCTGGCCCCTTGGGTGGGGGCGGGGTGCATGCTTTTGGGAGCCTGTCTTACACTCTTCTTCGGTGCTTGTGGTAGATGGAGGTGACAGGCAGTTAATGCTGTTTTCTCTTGTTGCAATGACTGCTTTGATTGTGTGTGGTGGGGGGAGGTGTGTGATGGATTTGACACTTTGGCTGCCTTTTATGAGTCTGTGTGAGTGCATCTGTGAGTGAATATGTGTATGCATGGGAGTTTGTGCATATAGTACTGCATGTCTGTTTTTATACACGTGTGGATTGTGTATGTCCCTGCATATTGTGTATCTGAGTGTGTGTGCATTGTGCATATCTCTCTCCATGTTGTACATCTGAATGTGTCTCTCTGCATATTGTGTATCTGAGTGTTTCTGCGTATTATGTGTCTCTGCATAGTGCATCTTATTTTGTGTATATGTGTGCATTATGCATGTCTGTGTATTGTATATGTGACTGTGTGTGTGCATGTCTCTGCGTATTGGGTATCTGTGTGTGTGTGCGTCTGTGCATGCCTCTGCGTATTGTGTATCTGTGTGTGTGTGCAGTGTGCATGTCTCTCTGCGTATTGTGTATCTGTGTGAGTGTGCAGATCTCTTATACTGGTGTTGCATACAGAGAGAGGACCAGAGAAAACAAAGGTGGTGGAGGGGGAGATATGGTATTAGCCCTGGATGGGGGAAAGGAAAACCAGGAGGGAAGTGGTGGGGGGGGGGGGGGGGAGAGAGAGACAGCAGGGTCGGGGAGGGGAGCTTTTGCACTTTGTGGTTGCCGTGGAAACAGAAGAGGCTGCCTGGTTGGGTTTGCTATGGGCGCATTGTGAAAAGGAGGGGGAGAGGAGAGAGACAGAGAGGGAGGGGTAAAAGGAGGAGAGGCAAAAGAACAGAAAGGGAAGGAGAAATGGGGTAGACAGGGATGGATAGAGGATGAGGAGACGGATAGAGGGATGGAAAAGGAAATGAGAGGAGGAGAGAAAAGGGACTGCCAAAGGAATGGAGGGTGGATAGGGAGAAAAGATGCAGAGAAGGGGTGACAGCCATGGCAAGAGGGAGGAGAGAGGAATGGATAAAAAGAGGGCGAGAGGGCTGGAGAAAGGTGATCGGGGGACTAAAACTAAAGCTGAGGAGGGACTTTGTGATCCCTCACCCAGAAATCTCTGAGAAAATCTAAGTCCAACAGATCCTCTGTGTCTCTCCCACCTCCCGCCGCCGTCTTCCCCCACCACCACTTCCATCATGTCCCTCCCCTTCTACTTCCTGTTTTCCTCCCTCCCTCACGTGTTGCTCCCCCTTCCTCCTCTTCCTACATCTTTGTCCCAATCTCTCCTCATTCTTCTGTGCGTCTCTCCCCCTCTTAGTTCTTTGGACTTCACCTTTGTACCGTTTTTGGGGGTTTTTTAATAAATGATTCCATATTCAGTTGCTATTGATGTAATTTTTAATATATATTTTTTTAATAATTAATTTTGCATTTTTATTTTCCGGAAGAATTTCTTAATGATCTCCCTTCTTGGGTTATTCCCTTCGCCGGCACTGCCCCCTTGCCCTGTGACTCTCCCAAACATGGCAGCTTTGGACCAGTAATAACTCAGAAATGACTTCATGGAGGGGGTTTAATGAGAGCTGCTGGCTGGGAGGACTTTCTCCATTCTTTTGGGTGCCCTCTAGATGTGGCCGAAGAGGGCCCTTCTAACGTCCTCCCCACCTGCTTCCCGTCTCCCTCTGGAGCTATCCTATTAGCACTGGAAGAAAGTGGGCTGTACCTGCCCCTACAGGAGGCTGCAGCTAAAACTCATCTCTTTTGTTGCCCACAACCTAGAGGAAACACAGTATCCTGGAGATCAGTGTATCTTCAGGGTAATGTGGATGAGAGGATAGGGCTAGTCAGGGCCTGGGATGCTGTGTCTAGGATCATAAGCCTGGGAGGGATGAACTGGTCGGGGGACTGGGTTACTGTGCCTGTAGGGTAATGTGTCTGGGAGAGACAGACTGGTCAGGACCTGGATCGCTGGAACTGTAGGGTAATAGGCCTGGGAGGGACAGACTGGTCGGGGACTGGGTTACTGTGCCTGTAGGGTAATGTGTCTGGGAGAGACAGACTGGTCAGGACCTGGATCGCTGGAACTGTAGGGTAATATGCCTGGGAGGGACAGACTGGTCGGGGACTGGGTTACTGTGCCTGTAGGGTAATGTGTCTGGGAGAGACAGACTGGTCAGGACCTGGATCGCTGGAACTGTAGGGTAATATGCCTGGGAGGGACAGACTGGTCAGGGCCCGGGCCACGTATGTTTAGGGGGGGGGGGGGTGGGCTGGTTAAGGTCTTGGTCACTGTATTTGCAGACGTTAAATGAACACTCAACCCTTCTTCATAGCCCTGGCTGTCTTTCGGCAGGCTGCGTTACAGGGACCCTCAGTCCTTCTGCACAGCCCCTGCTGTCTCATGGCAGATACATCTGTTTTCTCACATGCCTAATATTAATGTTCTCACTCTGGATTCCCACACCCTACCCTTATGGCTGGGGAAAAGAGCTATGGGCTGGGCCAGTGCCCCATACCTTGCTCATTCTTGATACATTAGATCAAATTGTCAAACTAAAGAGTAACAAATTACCAGGACCAGATGGCATCCACTGCAGAGTCCTAAAAGAACTCAATAATGAAATTGCAAGCCCGCTGCTAGCAATCCCTAACCTATCATTTAAAACAGCCACAATACCTGAAGACTGGAAGGTGGCCAATGTAATGCCAGCTTTTAAAAAAAAAAGGACTCCAGGGGTGATCTGTGAAACTATAAAAAAAAAAATATACCAGTGAGCCCGAAGTCAGTGCAAGGCAACATGGTAGAAACTATTTTTAAACAAATTACTGGCCTCATAGACAGACCAGGCTTAAGGAGAAGGAGTCAACCTGGTTTTAGCAAGGGGCAGCCTTGCCTTACCAATCTTTTGAAGGTGTAGATAACCGTAGAGAAAGGTGAGCCAGTTGATAATGGTGCAGTTGGATTTTCAGAAGGCATTTGATTAAGTCCCCCCTGAGAGACTCCTCAGGAAATGACAAAGTCATGGGATTGGAGGCAGCGTCCTGGTGTGCACTGGTAGCTGCGAAAAGACAGGAATCAGGGTAGGACTAAGTGGTCAGCTCTCCAAATGGGAGAAAGGTCGTTAGTGGAGGACCACAGGGGAGCGATCCTGGGACCTGTGCTGTTTGACAGATTCACAAACGATCTGGAAAAGGGAGCAAGGAGTGAAGTGATGACACCAAATGATTCCAAGTTGTTACAGCAGCAGTGGCTTGTGAGGTACTGCGGAAGGTCCCTGGGAGACGGGGCAGCTGAACGGCAGATGCAATTTAATGTGGAGAAGTGCAAAGCGATGCACGCGGGGAAAAAGAATCCCAGCTACAGGTGCACGGCGCTGGGTTCTGCACTGGGAGTCACCGCCCAGGAAAAGGACCTCGGAGTCCTTGTGGACAATATGTTGAGCTCCTCGGCTCAGTGCGCAGCAGAGGCCAAAAAAAAAGCAAATAGGAGTGAGCTGGAAAAGGAATGGAGAACACAACTGAAAACACCACGGGGGCTCTGTGGTGCGACCGCACCTCGAGCACTGTGTGCAGGTCTGGCCGCCCCCCCCATCTCAAGGAAGAGAGAGCGGACCTAGAAAAGGTGCAGAGGAGGGAGCCCAGAATGAGAGAGGGGACGGACGGAACAGTTCCCTTATGGGGAGAGGCTCCGCAGGCGATTGTACCAGACCGGGGTTTCCCATCCAGCTGTGCCACAGGAAAGACACCACTGCCTGATGCTCGGAGGCAGGCCAGCAGCCCGAAACAGCAGCAGAGGCTCTGAAAGCAGGCCTGCCCCTTCCTAGCTGCGGCAGGAGCCCCCAAAGGCCACATGCTTTGTGCAAAGCACACACTGCACCTAGCAGCTCCTTTGCGTCCTATCCCCAGGCGGAGCGAGGCGCACTGAGCCCTGGACTTTACTCCTGGCGCTGGGAGTAGCCAAGGTTAACTAACTGAGCCGGCTGCCCGCACGCTAACCTCTCCCTTATCCCTGCAGGAGCGCTGGGCCATGGTGACGGGTTCATGTGTCTGCACCCGCTCTTTCTGTCTGTTTTAACATTTGGCAGAGGAACTGGTGGGGCTTTTGGCGGTTTGTCTTAACTAATTCTTCTTTTGGCGTAGGAGGCCTCCCCATGTACTGCCTGCTCCGCTGAGGCCGGTGGGCAACGGCGGTACCTTGGGTTCGCAAGGCTTGGGAAGCGCTAAAGTTTTATAAAATCACGAGCAGGGGTGGAAATAAAGGACCGTCACTTACCCTTTCAAATAATACCCCAAACTGGGCTGCTGCACGAAACTAAAGCAGACCCTAGAAAGGGCTTTTCCCCTCCCCTGCACTGTCAAGCTGTGCAATCTGTCGCCGGGGAGGGGGGGGGGGGTGACCCGCGTGGCGGCGTTTTAAAAGAGGTTTCTGGACACGTCCATAAACGCCGCGGGGCCGACGGCGCTAAGACGCCCGCTGCAAACGGACGCCAGTAGCGAGCGCCTGTTTCCCTGGCGGGCAGGCAGCCACATCCCCCTGGGCGCCCGATACAGTATTTAACTGAGGGGCAGGGTAAAAAGGGGCGCACTAACGGAGACTTGAGCGTCAAGCAGCGCTGAATGGTTTTCTTGCAGCGGGCACGTAATACGACCGTCCGTTTTCATCTCCCTTCTGTTTTTGGTATAATTCGCTTCAGGCGCCCCTTGCTATGGATTGTGTGTTCTTATGAAAAGTGGGTTGTTTTTTTTTATGAAGTGAAAATATACAATAATTTTTCTCCTCCAAAAGCAGTAAATTGAAGTGTCACTCAATACTAAGGAGGAGATCAAACATATTGCAGCACAAAGAACCTTTTTTTTTAATTTTTTATATGAGCCCTTGACCGTGAGTTGTCTTTTACTCCCCCTCCGGGGTTGGAGTTAAATTTGCCACATTAAAATGTATGCGTTGGGCGCCCTGCACTTTACTGCATGGGCGGGGGGTAACAGCTACTGCCCTCATCTACATGCAATTGACATCTGATGGGCGCTATCGGGTTCGTGTTTGTTAGGACGTGCGTTTTGGATGCTCTAAGCTCCTTACTGCAGCCGGCGCTGGCGTAGCGCGTCCAACTGCGTGTAAACCCATGCACTAGGCTGAGCACTTTATTGCATTGGCCCCTGTATCAGCCAGGTGGACTGGGAAATCCACTGAGTATTCTCTGCTTATGAGCAAGAAGGAGTGGCTCTATTCTTCGGGATCCTGCCCGGGTTTTTGTGACCTGGATTGGCCACCGTCAGAGACAGGATGCTGGGCTTGGTCTGACCCAGCCTGGCACTTCTTATATTCATCCCAGGCTCTCAAGGACATGCAGGAGAATATTCCCCTGCATGATGGGTAGGATCCGATCTATGGGACCCTACCCCTATAGACTCCACGATCTTCAGTGGTAGAGAATGTTCATACGACCATAGAAAATCCAGCATGTTCCGCCAAGCTTTCTATTAATACTAGCATTCAGTCCAGCTATGGTATGGTGTTAATACTTCTCAGGCAGTTACTGCAGGGATCAGGCCATAGGGTCCAGCTGTTACATCAGGCTGAGCCCTGCCAGGCAGTCTCTGGAAATATACATAAAAGCTGAAAGTGCTAGAGGAAGGCTCCAGGCAGTGTGTGAGGTTTAGGAGTGTCCCAGGGAGTGTTCAATGCATTGTGTGAGGGATGGCAAGGTCTCATTGTGGGGGGTGTCACAGGGAGCGGCTGGAGGCTGCGTGTGAGGGATGGCGAGGTCTCGTGGGGGTGTCACGGAGCAGCTGGAGGCTGCGTGTGAGGGATGGTGAGGTCTCATTGTGGGGGGTGTCACAGGGAGCGGCTGGAGGCTGCATGTGAGGGATGGCGAGGTCTCAGTGTGGGGTGTCACGGGAGCAGGCTAGGAGGCTGCGTGTGAGGGATGGTGAGGTCTCATTGTGGGGGTGTCACAGGGAGCGGCTGGAGGCTGCATGTGAGGGATGGCGAGGTCTCATTGTGGGGGTGTCACAGGGAGCGGCTGGAGGCTGCGTGTGAGGGGTGGGGAGGTCTCATTGTGGGGGTGTCACAGGGAGCGGCTGGAGGCTGTGTGTGAGGGGTGGCGAGGTCTCATTGTGGGGGTGTCACAGGGAGCGGCTGGAGGCTGCGTGTGAGGGTGGTGAGGTCTCATTGTGGGGGTGTCACAGGGAGCGGCTGGAGGCTGCGTGTGAGGGATGGTGAGGTCTCATTGTGGGGGTGTCACAGGGAGCGGCTGGAGGCTGCGTGTGAGGGGTGGGGAGGTCTCATTGTGGGGGTGTCACAGGGAGCGGCTGGAGGCTGCGTGTGAGGGGATGGCGAGGTCTCATTGTGGGGGTGTCACAGGGAGCGGCTGGAGGCTGTGTGTGAGGGGATGGCGAGGTCTCATTGTGGGGGTGTCACAGGGAGCGGCTGGAGGCTGCGTGTGAGGGGTGGGGAGGTCTCATTGTGGGGGTGTCACAGGGAGCGGCTGGAGGCTGCGTGTGAGGGATGGCGAGGTCTCATTGTGGGGGTGTCACAGGGAGCGGCTGGAGGCTGCGTGTGAGGGGATGACGAGGTCTCATTGTGGGGGTGTCACAGGGAGCGGCTGGAGGCTGCGTGTGAGGGGTGGGGAGGTCTCATTGTGGGGGTGTCACAGGGAGCGGCTGGAGGCCGTGTGTGAGATGTCGAAAGGTCTCATTGTGGGGGTGTCACAGGGAGCGGCTGGAGGCTGTGTGTGAGGGATGGTGAGGTCTCATTGTGGGGGTGTCACAGGGAGCGGCTGCAGGCTGCGTGTGAGGGATCACGAGGTCTCATTGTGGGGGTGTCACAGGGAGCGGCTGGAGGCTGCGTGTGAGGGGTGGGGAGGTCTCATTGTGGGGGTGTCACAGGGAGCGGCTGGAGGCTGTGTGTGAGGGATGGTGAGGTCTCATTGTGGGGGTGTCACAGGGAGCGGCTGGAGGCTGCGTGTGAGGGGTGGGGAGGTCTCATTGTGGGGGTGTCACAGGGAGCGGCTGGAGGCTGCGTGTGAGGGGTGGGGAGGTCTCATTGTGGGGGTGTCACAGGGAGCGGCTGGAGGCCGTGTGTGAGGGATGGTGAGGTCTCATTGTGGGGGTGTCACAGGGAGCGGCTGGAGGCTGCGTGTGAGGGGTGGGGAGGTCTCATTGTGGGGGTGTCACAGGGAGCGGCTGCAGGCTGCGTGTGAGGGGTCACGAGGTCTCATTGTGGGGGTGTCACAGGGAGCGGCTGGCAGGCTGCGTGTGAGGGATTGGTGAGGTCTCATTGTGGGGGTGTCACAGGGAGCGGCTGCAGGCTGCGTGTGAGGGATCACGAGGTCTCATTGTGTCGGTGTCACAGGGAGCGGCTGGAGGCCGTGTGTGAGATGTCGAAAGATCTCATTGTGGGGGTGTCACAGGGAGCGGCTGGAGGCTGCGTGTGAGGGGTGGGGAGGTCTCATTGTGGGGGTGTCACAGGGAGCGGCTGGAGGCTGTGTGTGAGGGATGGTGAGGTCTCATTGTGGGGGTGTCACAGGGAGCGGCTGCAGGCTGCGTGTGAGGGATCACGAGGTCTCATTGTGGGGGTGTCACAGGGAGCGGCTGGAGGCTGCGTGTGAGGGGTGGGGAGGTCTCATTGTGGGGGTGTCACAGGGAGCGGCTGGAGGCCGTGTGTGAGGGATGGTGAGGTCTCATTGTGGGGGTGTCACAGGGAGCGGCTGGAGGCCGTGTGTGAGGGATGGTGAGGTCTCATTGTGGGGGTGTCACAGGGAGCGGCTGGAGCCCATGTGTGAGAGGTGGGGAGGTCTCATTGTGGGGGTGTCACAGGGAGCGGCTGGAGGCTGTGTGTGAGGGATGGTGAGGTCTCATTGTGGGGGTGTCACAGGGAGCGGCTGGAGGCTGTGCTGAGGGATGGTGATGTCTCATTGTGGGGGTGTCACAGGGAGCGGCTGGAGGCCGTGTGTGAGAGGTGGGGAGGTCTCATTGTGGGGGTGTCACAGGGAGCGGCTGGAGGCTGTGTGTGAGGGATGGCGAGGTCTCATTGTGGGGGGTGTCACAGGGAGCGGCTGGAGGCTGTGCTGAGGGATGGTGAGGTCTCATTGTGGGGGTGTCACAGGGAGCGGCTGGAGGCTGTGCTGAGGGATGGTGAGGTCTCATTGTGGGGGTGTCACAGGGAGCGGCTGGAGGCTGTGTGTGAGGGATGGTGAGGTCTCACTGTGGGGGTGTCACAGGGAGCGGCTGGAGACTGCGTGTGAGGGATGGCAAGGTCTCATTGTGGGGGTGTTACAGGGAGTGGCTGGAGGCTGCGTGTGAGGGGTGGGGAGGTCTCATTGTGGGGGTGTCACAGGGAGTGGCTGGCGGCTGTGTGTGATGATGAGGTCTCATTGTGGGGGTGTCACAGGGAGTGGCTGGAGGCTGCGTGTGAGGGGTGGGGATGTCTCATTGTGGGGGTGTCACAGGGAGTGGCTGGCGGCTGTGTGTGATGATGAGGTCTCATTGTGGGGGTGTCACAGGGAGTGGCTGGCGGCTGTGTGTGATGATGAGGTCTCATTGTGGGGGTGTCACAGGGAGTGGCTGGCAGCTGTGTGTGATGATGAAGTCTCATTGTGGGGGTGTCACAGGGAGTGGCTGGAGGCTGTGTGTGTGTGATGATGAGGTCTCATTGTGGGGGTGTCACAGGGAGTGGCTGGCGGCTGTGTGTGATGATGAGGTCTCATTGTGGGGATGTCACAGGGAGTGGCTGGCGGCTGTGTGTGAGGGATCACGAGGTCTCATTGTGGGGGTGTCACAGGGAGTGGCTGGCGGCTGTGTGTGATGATGAAGTCTCATTGTGGGGGTGTCACAGGGAGTGGCTGGAGGCTGTGTGTGTGTGATGATGAAGTCTCATTGTGGGGGTGTCACAGGGAGTGGCTGGCGGCTGTGTGTGATGATGAGGTCTCATTGTGGGGATGTCACAGGGAGTGGCTGGCGGCTGTGTGTGAGGGATCACGAGGTCTCATTGTGGGGGTGGTCACAGGGAGTGGCTGGCGGCTGTGTGTGATGATGAAGTCTCATTGTGGGGGTGTCACAGGGAGTGGCTGGAGGCTGTGTGTGTGTGATGATGAAGTCTCATTGTGGGGGTGTCACAGGGAGTGGCTGGAGGCTGCGTGTGAGGGGTGGGGAGGTCTCATTGTGGGGGTGTCACAGGGAGTGGCTGGCGGCTGTGTGTGATGATGAGGTCTCATTGTGGGGATGTCACAGGGAGTGGCTGGCGGCTGTGTGTGAGGGATCACGAGGTCTCATTGTGGGGGTGTCACAGGGAGTGGCTGGCGGCTGTGTGTGATGATGAGGTCTCATTGTGGGGGTGTCACAGGGAGTGGCTGGCGGCTGTGTGTGATGATGAGGTCTCACTGTGGGGGTGTCACAGGGAGTGGCTGGCGGCTGTGTGTGATGATGAGGTCTCACTGTGGGGGTGTCACAGGGAGCGGCTGGAGGCTGTGTGTGTGTGATGATGAGGTCTCACTGTGGGGGTGTCACAGGGAGCGGCTGGAGGCTGTGTGTGATGATGAGGTCTCATTGTGGGGGTGTCACAGGGAGTGGCTGGAGGCTGCGTGTGAGGGGTGGGGAGGTCTCATTGTGGGGGTGTCACAGGGAGTGGCTGGCGGCTGTGTGTGATGATGAGGTCTCACTGTGGGGGTGTCACAGGGAGTGGCTGGCGGCTGTGTGTGATGATGAGGTCTCACTGTGGGGGTGTCACAGGGAGTGGCTGGCGGCTGTGTGTGATGATGAGGTCTCACTGTGGGGGTGTCACAGGGAGTGGCTGGCGGCTGTGTGTGATGATGAGGTCTCACTGTGGGGGTGTCACAGGGAGCGGCTGGAGGCTGCGTGTGAGGGGTGGGGAGGTCTCACTGTGGGGGTGTCACAGGGAGCGGCTGGAGGCTGTGTGTGTGTGATGATGAGGTCTCATTGTGGGGGTGTCACAGGGAGTGGCTGGCGGCTGTCTGTGATGATGAGGTCTCATTGTGGGGGTGTCACAGGGAGTGGCTGGAGGCTGCGTGTGAGGTTTAGGAGGGTCTCATGGGGGGGGGGGGGGGGTGAGAGCTGGAGCCTGTGTGTGTTATTTTTGGGGAATGTCACCACAGTATCAATGAATTTTGCTCATCAAAATGTCAAGGTATCTTTCTTACCATTTCTCCTCTGTTTCTCTCTAGGTTTTGTTTGATGAAAGGCATTTTGTTTCGGGTTTTTAATAGCAACACAACCTGTACTTAACGGATTTTCCCCGAAGAAAAATGTTTTAAGGGTTTTTTAAAAATATAATTTGCCAAGACAAGTGAGGACAGTCACCACTGTGACGGATACAATAGAAAGATTTTCTTTTTTCCTGTATTTTCATTACTAGTTGCTATAATGGAAGAATAAACATATTTGTTACTTTTTTGTCCCTTTGGCTCAAAAGTTAAGAAGAGTGCCAGGGGGCATTTGATACAGATGTGTGCTGGCATCTTGGCGCTGGTACCTGCCACCATGTGCCAGATGGCGACACTGCTCTTCTGCACCCTTCTGGACATCCTGGCTGCCAATAAGATGCCGAGCGGTGCCCGGCCAACCAACCAGAGTTGGCCGATGCCCACGCTGCTGGCGCATGTGAAGAGGCTGTCGGCGCCGCGCAACGCCACGGCGGCAGATGTGTGCTACGGCTACTTCGACGTGATGGGCCACTATGACACCACGTTCAACTGCTCCACGGGCACCTACCGCTTCTGCTGCGGCACCTGCTTCTACCGCTTTTGCTGCGAGGATCGGCACGAGCGGCTGGACCAGAAGAGCTGCACGAACTATGAAACGCCTGTCTGGGTGGACCAGCCCCAGACCAGCACCACTGTAGCCAATGGAAAGGTCAAGGAGTACAACCCATTGAAGGACCAGACCAACAGCACCGTCTACGTGATCTGCGGGGTCATCAGCTTCACCCTAGCTGTGGGCATTGGGGCCAAGATTGCCTTCAACCGAGCATCTAACCAGCCCGAGGCGCGGGAGATCAATGTGCCCAGGTGAGACATCTGCCATCCTCCTGAGGGGCTATCGCTATGGCCACCTCCGGAGATTTCAGTGGTGTCACTCTCTCTCTCTTAAATCCCGTAACTGCCCTCACTGTAGCTCTTCCAAGGCTGAAGAAGTTGTTTCCCCGCTCTCCAGAGTTTTGTTGTACTCTGCTTTCTGCTGAGGTCTCTGGTAGTTTTGGCTCCTGAGAAGTCAGCTGCTGTAACCTGAGTTTCCAGCAAAACCAGCAGATCTCCAGCAAAAAAAAAAAAAAAAACTAGAAAAGTGTAGAAGATATCGGCACGTACCTTGGCCCACCCTGTCCGTCCCATCGGTGGCTGCCCACTGTATTGTCACAGGTCTTAGGTCATCTGTGCTCTTCTCCCTGCCCCAAGGTCCCCTGTTCTATTCATCCCATGCAGGTTTGAGATCTTTCACGGTTTTGGTTCCCATAACCTTAGCTGGACATCTGGTCCAGGTGTCCGCACCCTCTCTCAGTGAAAAAGTATTCGCTCATGTTGCCTCTGCTTCATATGACATCTGGTTGTTGTCTTTGAGCTTCTATGGAAAATGGTTCCTTATTGTACCCTACTAGATATCTGAATGTTTGGATCACAGCTCCCCTTGTAGAGAGGCCTATCGTTATCTTCCTCAGTATGGCTTGGGGGGGTAATGTCTACAAACGGGTTAGTTTTGCAATACCATGGCAGGAATTGAACCTCTCTCGTAAAGGCTGGATATATTGGGTACAATCTCAATCTCTCAGATTTACTGCTAGTTCCCTTCTTGCATTGGGCCATGGGAAGTTCCTTTTAATAAGGCTTATGGTGCTCAATTCGACTGCAATATTTCTGGATCTTTCTGCCACTCTTTTTCTGAACTCTGATTGCATCTCTGAGTTCCCTCTCCCCATACGTTGTACAGAATAGTCACTTGAGACTGGCTCTTCTATGGGCAATGCCGTTCGTGCATTTTTCCCCTTGTATCACTGTTGTCCACTTCTCTCTCTCTCTCTCTCTCTCTCTCTCTCTCTGTGCGACCAACAGTGCAGGGTCCTGCGCTATTCTGGTTAGCCCTGCTTTGAATTGTCTTCCCCTTATCAATGGTCTCCCGAATTCCCCCTAGGTGAAGTCTCAGCAGAGCCCTGTAGAGAAGGCAATATCACTTCCCTCTTTCTTCTATTAACACCTCTCTCTATGCCCCCCAACTGCTCTGTCATGCTGTCTGGCTACGGTGAGGTTATCTGAGATGATGACCCCCAGGTCTCTCAGGGGTCATCTTGACAGGCATGAGCCTCATTTGGAAGCCAGGGTAGGCTGGGAATGATCTCAGTCTCTTGCATTTACTGCTTATGCCCTTCTTGGTACTTGCATTGCACCAAAGACAGCCCTCCTTCTGGACGTCATAGAGTTTAGTCCGTATAGGCATCATATCAACGGGAGCTTGGAAATTCTTTTTCATCAGGCCGTTGGGACATAATATGACTGGGACCGCTTCAGTCTCTTTCTGCCACATTTTCTTAGTCTCCGAATGCCTCTCTTGATACTTAAAGATCTTTGCTTTCTCTCCAAGATCCACAGAACATTCGCTCTGTACTGACACTTCAATCAGCAATGCAGTTTTTGTGGTTTTTCTCCTTTACAACAATGTCCAGTTTTCTAGAACCGAGCTGCCTCGTGGTTGGCATGGGATTCCCAGGTGATCCCAGCTTCTTTGTTCTCCTCTATTCCGTTAGGGTTTGGTTCACTGATGTGACTAAGCCATGCCACCTTATAGTCAAGTTGCTTACCTGAAACAGGTGTTCTCCATAAACAGCAGGACAAACAGCCAAACAAGATGGGTGACATCGTCTGACGGTGCCAATTTGAGTCCTCTTTCTCTCATGGCTCAGAAACATCAACTTCTGCTTTTCAGCCTGGGCGGTCCTTCGCACGCTAGCGTGCCCGCGCGCCAGTCTCCTCCGTCTTTTTTTCCAAGTTACGGAAACTTCCCAGGCAGCAGGGAGGGCTTGTGTGGCTGTTTGTTTTTGCTGACCATGGAGGACACCTGTTACAGGTGAGCAACTTCACTTTCTCCATGGGCAAGCCCAATAAAACAGCCCCACAAGATGGGACTCCCTAGCCGAGGGTTGCTTTGACTTTCGTTACGTTTCCTGCAACCTGTCTGTTGTTTTGCAAGAAGTTTTGTTTTGGCCAATTAAAAATGTTTTCAAGGTTCTGCTTGTCCAAATACAGTCTTTGTGTGGATCCTGATCCAAACAACAATGCTTTGTACAAGTATGCATTGTTGACCATGTGGCTGCCTTACAAATATCCTGGATTGTTGCCATCGATGCAGCCATTGCTCACCCCTGATATGCTTTTGTTGATTGTGGTATGTCCAAACCAGTAGCTGCATAGCAATGTGAAATGAACTGGGTCAGCCATCTCGATAACATTTGTTTTCTGACAGCTATGCCTTTTTTTTTTTTTTAGCTGTGTCATAGGATATGAAAATAGTTGAGTTGATTTTCCGAGTGGTTGTGTTCTGTCCAAATAGAACAAAAGGATGCTCCTGCAATCTAGGGCATGCCAGGCCTGCTCAGCCGGTGTTGCATGTGGCTTTGGAGTACTATGTCTTGCTTTGGGTGGGATTCTGATACCTTTGGCAAGAACTGGGGGTGATTCTGGGTAGTATTCTGTTCTTGAATATCTGTGTATGGTATTTAGGTCACCAGTGTTATTACTATTAAGAATAATGTTTTCCATGTCAGAAATTTCATTTCTGTTCTACCTCTGGCTCATATGGGGACGTCATTAGCTCTGTTTAAAATGATATTGAAGTCCCATTGTGGTGGTGATTCTTTTTGTGAGGGATTCAGGTTGTATAGACCTTTTTATGAAGCTGGCTTCTATTGGTTGCTGTGACATTGGGTTGCGATAAGCTGCTGTTGCACCTAAACGTACTCTGATGGAATTCGACTCCAGTCCACGAGTTGGTACCGGAGTATTTTCTCAATTGGACATGTAAACAGTTACTCTTCATGATGTTTACACCAGTTATTACGTCTCTTCCACCTAAAGTTGTATGATTTTCTTGTGGCGTCTTCTCTGGATACTAATAGAATTTCATTCACTCTTGTTGGCAATTGTAACTGATGGAGTGATTTATGTTGCTCTCAATATCCATGCTGTTAACGCTAGAGACTGAATGTTGGGGTGAAGAACTGCTCCCTCGAATTGTGTTAACAGGCCCAGAACTGCTGGTAATCTCATTGATGTATCCACTGCTAGCCTGTGGAGCCAAGAGAACCAACTTTGCCCAGACCAGTGTGGGACTCTTAGGATCATTGTTCCCGGGCCCTTTCAGAATTGTGGTATTGGCGGAAATGCATAGAAAATGCCACCTTTCCATGGAATCAGGAAAGAATCCTTTGCCATTGTTTCTTGTGATGGTCTTGTGGAACAATACCGTGGTAGTTTGCAATTGAATGGCGATGTCTGTTACTGGGGTTCCCCCAAGTCTTGAAAAGGTTCTGCAATATATGATTGTCAAGAGACCGCTTGTGTGGTTGTAGCTGATGGCGTAATCTGTCGGCTATTATGTTGTTTTCCCCCTGGTAGGTAAATTGCTAAAATCTGCATTTTCCTTTTGTTGCCCAATTCAATATATGTAGTTATCGACTCCCTGCAAAGTTGGTAGGATCCTGCTTGTTTATATAGAACATGGCTACCTGATTGTCTGTGTCTTTAAAGCATTTAATCTCTCTGAGTTCTAGCAGATTGATAGGAACTGTGACTTCTTCTTGCAACCATTGTCCCTGTGTACACGTTTGGTTGAGAAGTGCTCCCCAGCCACGATGGGATGCATCCCTTGCTGTTATAGTCTCTATTGCCGGTGGGGGAAAACTCTGACAATGGAGAAGGTTGGTCTTCTTTGTCCACCATGCGAGTGAATCTTTTACTTCCTTGTTCAGCTGCATTTTGCAACATTGTGGTGGAATAATCTGATTCCACCAGCTTTCTAGGTGCCATTGTTCTTGATGCATTTTCAGTCATGCTGTTGGTGTCACGCTCTTCTTATTGGGAAGTTTGCCTTTGCCTTGAGCATACCTAGTCTTGTTCCTGTGAATTCAAGCTGTTGTTTTGGGTTCAATGTTGATTTTTCTAAAAAGATTATGAATCCTAGATAATGCATTGTTCTTATTAGCAAACTGAATCTTCCTAGGATAAGTATGGAACCGCTAGTATATTCTGCGTTCTGAGGCGACCCTACTATGGCTGCTAGACATTTCGTAAATACTCTGAGTGCTGCAGGAAGTGCTAAAGTACTTGAATGTAATTTGCTTTCCAAAAAGTGGACTATAAATCAAATAAAAAAAAATAAAAGGTAACACTTGGTATTGGTAATGCTGGTCCTGGAGGGTGAATTGTAGGTATTTGTGGTGAGTTTTGTCAATTGGGATATGTGTCTAGGTAGGAGTGGTAGTATTGTACGTACTGAGTTCATCTTGAACTTTTTTCTTTTTTTAGAAAGATGTGTAAATCTCTAAGCTCTAGTATTGGGCGAAGGTTGCCTGTCGTCTTCGGAATAAAGAAATATCTTTGAGTAGAATTCTGTTCCTCTTTGTGCTTGAGGAACAGGTGGTATTGCTTCCATTCGTAGTAGCAATTGCAACTCCTTCTGTAGTATAGTGAGTTGTTTTATTGAGTGTTGTTGGTAAACTGGGGGGGTGTTCTGGTAGCCAATTTTCAAAGTTTGGGAAGTATCATCTTCAAAACCCATTTGTCTGTTATTTATTTGACTCCAGTGATTATTGAAACCCAGAAGTCTTCCCCCTACTTCTGGCTCTGGGAATGGGTTTTGGTATCCGTGGAGGTTGTTGATTCTGCCTCCGAGTTCTGCTCCAATTTTGTTGCCTAGCCTGTGGTTGTTGCTCTTGGGTACTGCAACTGGCATTGCTGCTGTACGATGATTAGGCATTATCTGTAAGAATAGTAGGAATTACATCTTTGTGCTTGAGTCCTGGGTCAAAGGCTGTATTTCGGTTCTTTATTGCCTCTACTGGCTCTCTCACCTTTATCTCCAAATAAATTCTCACCAGTACATGGAATAGCTGCTATTTTTTCATGGACATCATCTCTAAAGCCGGAAGCTCTTGGCCAAGCTTACCTTCTTGCTGCTGTAGCTGTGGTGCATACCCTTGTGGCGGTATCAAAGACGTTGTAAATGGATCGTGTCATATGTTTTGCCCAGTCCTTAGTGTCCCTCCATGATTTCATTGAAGGATTGTTCTTCATCTGACAACTTATTTGAACGCTCTTGTATTTCTTCAAGATTATTGTATAGATATTATATCATTTGTATTTGGCGTGCCTCAGTTCTTGCTTGAGAGTAGCTCCCTGGTATACTTTCTTCCCCACTGTATTGATGAGCTTTGGGTCTTTTCCAGGAGAAGACTTTCAATAGGTTTTTGGCTTTTTTTTCATTGCAGACTCTACAATTAAGGAGTCGTGAAGGATTTGTTCTCTCTCATGCCCTGGGCATTTCTGAATCCTATATTTAATATCAATGTGTTTTGCTAAGGTGGTCCAGTAAAGGGGGTCTTTCAGATTTTTCTTTGAACTTTCATCAATGTGTCATGCATCGGAAGTGCTCTATACTGTTTTGGTGGTTGGATGAATTGTAGGACTCCTTGTAAGTCACTGGTTTCTTCAGCATCCTCTTCTAGGCTCAATGTTAGTGATTCAAACATTTTGGTAGGAAATTGGGATGTGTTGTGTCTTCTGGTGGGGTTAAGCCCCTGGATTGCTCAGATATATAATCCAATGGTAGATCTGGTGATGCAGCATTTTGTTTCTATTAAGTGAGACATCTGGACTCTGTGACTCATCTGATATGGTCTCTATGAACGCAATTGTGTCCGACTTTAGTTTCTTCTATGCATGCTCTTTTTTTCAAAGAATGAAGGTGGAAGCCTTGCTTGGAGATACTCTGTCAACCTTTCTAGTACTGGTTTTGTGAAAGACTTCTCTGTTTTAGGCATGTGTTTACCAGTGATCATCAAACAGTATGGTTTGATATTGCAAATAGATTACGGAGAAGTCACACAAAGACCCGAGTTTTGAACTTCAAAAATATGAACTTTGTTGAAATGGGGAAGTACCTGGAGGTGGAATTAGAAGACTGGGAGAATATGAGAGAGGTGGAACAACAGTGGGCCAAACTAAAAGGAGCAATTACAAAGGCAACTAATCTGTATGTTAGAAAAGTAAACAAAAGCAAGAAAAATAAGAAACTTATCTGGTTCTCAAAGGTGGCTGAAAAAATAAAAACAAAAAGAACAGTGTTCAAGAAATATAAAGGATCCCAAAAAGAGGAACACAAGGAAGAATATCTGGTGAAACTGAGGGAGATGAAGAAAGTAATCAAGAAAGCAAAGAGTCAAGCAGAAGAAAGGATTGTCAAAGAGGTAAAGAGAAGAGACAAAACATTTTTCAGATATATCAGAGAAAGGTCCGAAGTGGTATAGTAAATTGAAAGGTGGAAAGGATCAATGTGTGGAGAGAGGCGAAGAAATGGCAGAAATATTAAACAAATACTTCAGTTCAGTGTTCACTAAAGAAGACCCTGGAGAAGGACTGACGCTAGTTAACAAGAAACTGGAGGGGAGTGGAGTAGATGTAACTCCATTTACAGTAGAAAATGTATGGGAAGAGCTGGGGAAACTGAAAGTGGACAAGGCCATGGGGCCTGAGGAGGTTCATCCCAGGATACTGAGGGAGCTCAGAGATGTGCTGGTGGGTCCACTGTGTGACCTGTTCAATAGATCCCTGGAAATGGGCCGAGTCATTGGAGAAGAGCGGTGGAGGTCCCGCTTCACAAGAGTGGGAGCAGAGAGGAGGCTGGAAACTACAGGCCAGTTAGCCATCTAGAGTCAGGAGGATTCCTGGACCTGAGGCAGCATGGATTCATCAGGGGAAGGTCCTATCTGACAAATCTGATTGATTTTTTTTTGATTGGGTGACTAAAGAATTACTTGGATTTCAACAAAGCTTTTGATACGGTCCCGCACAGGAGGCTTATGAATAAAATGAGAAGCTTGGGAATGAGCGCCAAAGTGGCGGCGTGGTTTACAAACTGGTTGACGGATAGGAGACAGCGTGTGATGGTGAATGGAACCTACTCTGAAGAGAGAGCGGTGTTAAGTGGAGTGCCACAGGGATCAGTGTTGGGACCGGTTCTGTTCAACATCTTCGTGAGTGGCATTATAGAAGGTAAAGTTTGTCTTTTTGCGGATGATACTAAGATCTGCAACAGAGTGGACACACCGGAAGGAGTAGAGAGAATGAGACGGGATTTAAGGAAGCTGGAAGAGTGGTCGAAGATATGGCAGCTGGGATTTAGTGTCAAGAAGTGCAGAGTCCTGCATCTGGGGTGTGGTAATCCGAAAAAGCTGTACGTAATGGGGGCGGGGGGGGGGGGGGGGTGAAGGGCTGTTGTGCACAGAGCAAGAGAGGGACTTCGAGATGATAGTGTCTAGCGGTCTGAAGTCGGCGAAGCAATGTGACAAGGCGATCGCTAAAGCCAAAAGAATGCTGGGCTGCATAGGGAGAGGAATAACCACTAAGAAAAAGGAGGTGATAATGCCCTTGTACAGGTCCTTGGTGAGACCTCACCTGCAGTACTGTGTTCAGTTCTGGAGACCGTATCTCAAAAGGGACAGAGATAGGATGGAGGCGGTCCAGAGAAGGGTGACAAAAATAGTGGGGGGCTCCATCAAATGACTTGTGAGGAGAAGTTGAAGGACCTGAATATGTAGACCCTGGAGGAGAGGAGGTGCAGGGGAGATAGGATACAGACCTTTAGATACTTAAAAGGTTTTCATGATGCACATTTGACAAACCTTCTCCACTGGAAATAAATCAGTAGAACTAGGGGTCACGAAATGAAACTCCAGGGAGGATGACTCAGAACTAACGTCAGGAAATGTTTCTTCACGGAGAGGGTGGTGGATGCCTGGAATGCTCTTCCAGAGATGGTGGTGAAGACAAAAACTGTGAAAGATTTCAAAGGGGCATGGGATAAACACTGTGGATTCCTAAAAGCTAGAGGATGAAAAAGAGCACATGGGGGGTAACATGGTTACTACCCTTGATCAACAAGCCTTCATACTGCTGATGCAACTCACTATTGCTCTCTGCTTTAATGGCAGGGGGATAAAGGAAAACGGGAATTTAATTTCGGACAGCAACCAACAAGGACACAAATTCTATGGTTTGAGAAAACAAATAAGCATGGTGGTAACTTGTTGATGCAGCTGTTACTATCCTTAACCAATAAGCCTTATACTTGTGATGTAACTCAACATTGCTCTCTGCTTCAAACGGCAAGAGTTAACGGGAAATTGGACTCAGACAGAAACCAACAAGGGCCATGACTTTAACGGTTTGAGAAACCAAGTATGGGGGTAACTTGTATTATGGGAGAGACCTGTGTGGCACAGCTGGTGCTACCATAAACTTGCTGAGCAGACTGGATGGACCATTTAGTCTTTTTCTGCCGTCATTTCTATGTTTTTTGGCTCTATATGACTATAAGACGGTAGCCCATATCTTTTGCACGAAGGCATGACATTCCTGAATAGGTTGTTGCAATAGGTTTGGAAATTTGATGACTCTATTTGAGGTTTAAACAGTGGAGATGGAGCCATATCACTTGTTGATTCCGTATGTTTCCTTTTCCCTTGTATGTCTTCTTCCTTTGCAATGACATCTGAAGCTGAACTGGGCGCTGAGGAGCTTAATGCACAGCATGTCAGAAAGTCTGTGTTGAGCTAGCGATGAGTCTCTGCGCTGATGCTTCAGCGATGAACATTTGTCTTGCTATTTTTTCTGCATTGGTAATTCTCCGCGCTGATGCTTCGGTGCCAACTGTTCACCGCTGTGTCTTCTCAGCACTGATTCCAATAAAATCAATTTTTTTTTGTTTTTTCTTTGACTTACTCTGATCAGATGAGCTTGGTTGTTCATATTTCAGGCAGCGTTCTGCATATAACAATGCCCTTGGGCATATCCTTCCATAGGGACCATAGTACGGTACATCGTGGTCCTGTCCTATGTATTTAAGATAGAGTGAATGAATGCAAAACCAAAATAGACATCTCATGTCCAAATGTTTACATTTTTTTGAATGGACTTTCCCCCTTTCATTCCGAAGAGGTTTTACTGGTCAGGTATGACATGATGCCTCTGAGAGAGAGGTTGTTCTGACCGTTCACTGCATGGATGAAATTAAACTGAGGAGACTCCCACATGGGAACGCTATTTATTTATTTATTTATTTTTAATTTTTATATACTGAGGTTCTTGTAGGGACTACAAATCACTCCGGTTTACATAAAACGAAGAACTGCTCAACAGAGAGCGGAGCTTTACATGGAACTTAGTGTGAGAACGCTAGTGTGAGAAGTCCCACACATGCTCAGAAGCAAACACTGAGGTTTCTGAGCTATGAGAGAAAAATGGCCCAACTCAGCGCCATCGGATAATGTCACCAATCTTGTGTGGCTGGTCCATGGAGAATGTATCTTTCTAGCCTTCTGACATTTGCACATTATGTCCAGCTATGAGATAGGTAACTTTTTCCAGTTCTGTTGTACAGAATCTACATTGGTTCCTTTTACCATTTTTTTTCCATGCTGGCGGTGAGCCATCATGTTTATAATCCACTATTCTGTGCTGCAATTATCCATCTCTCATCTCTAGGTTTAAGTTCACCTCTCCTTAGCCTTGGCTGTGTCAAATTTCCATCTATGTAGGGTGTTGAAGTAACTCTTTGTCCTTCCCCACTATATTTATGCTTCTGCCAGGTATCTCTCCTTGTTTGCTGGTCCAATTCTTTAAAGATTTTTTTCTCTTGTCACAAGGGTGACATCATCAGATGGAGCCCCAACACAGAAAACTTATGTCAAAGTTTCTAGAACTTTGACTTGGCACACGGAGCATGCCCAGCATGCCTTATACCATGCGTCCATGCGAAGTCCCTCTTCAGTCTTATAACATAGAATTATGTATCAATCAAGAAACAGGAGAAACCCAACTCCGCGGGGTGGCAGGAGGGTTTCGTGAGCAAAAACATCCTGCTGTCCTAGGAGAACACCTGTTCTTGTCCTCGGTAAGCAACTCTGCTTTCTCCGAGGACAAGCAGGATGGTAGTCCTCACACATGGGTGAATGCCTAGCTACAGACTGCTCCCCAACAAAAGAGGAGCAGCCTGAACCCAAACAGTGGGCCCTAGGTGGGAGAGAGTTGGTTCTACACCTCAAACAGATTCAGAAGGACAGATTGCCCAAGCCTACTGTTGCATCGGCCATCCCTATCCAAGCAATAGTGAGATGTGAATGTATGGTCAGAACTCCACGTCGCAGCCTTGCAGATCTCCTCCACGGGAACTGCTTGCAAGTGGCCACTAACGCTGCCATGGCCCTGACAGAATAAGCCTTGACATGACCCCCAAGATGCAGACCCGCCTGGGCATAACAGAAGGAGGTGCAATCTGCTAGCCAATTCATTAGTCTCTGTTTGCCCAACCTATTCCTATCAAAAGAAACAAAAAGTTGGGTGGACTGTCTAAGGGCTTCTGTCCACCCCAGATAGATGGCTAAAGCTCACTTGCAGTCCAAACTGTGCAGGGCTCGTTTGCCTTGATGCACATGGGGCCTGGGAAAGAAAGTTGGCAGGACGATGGACTGGTTATGATGGAAACCCATCACCACCTTAGACAGGAACTTAGGGTGCATACACAAGACCACCCTGTCACGATAAAACCCAGTGTGAGGTGGATAAGTCACTAAGGTCTGGAGCTCGCTGACCCTTCACGCTGAGGTGATCACCAGCAAAAATATGACCTTCCAGGTCAGGTAATTCAGGTCACAGGAGCTCAGCGGCTCAAAAGGAGCTTTCAACAGCTGAGCTAGCACCACGGTGAGGTCCCAAGACACAGCAGGAGGCCTTGTGCCCTTGGGCAAGTCACTTTACCCTCCATTGCCTCAGGTACAAAAAAACTCAGATTGTAAGCCCTCTGGGGATAGAGAAATACCTACAGTACCTGAATGTAAACCAGTGTGATATCTCAATTGAGATCAAATGTCGGTATATAAAATAATCTTAGGGGAGGCTTCAATTGAAGAAGGCCCAGCATGAAATGTACAATTACAGGCTGTACAGAGATGGGAGTACCATCTACACCGTGTACACCGTGGTGCTACGCGCCAATTGCACTGAGATGAACTCTAACGGAGTTGGTTTTTAAGCCTGCCTCTGATAAGGTAATCAAGCAGTTTTTATGCGGGGCAGAAGAACAGGTCTAGGGTCTTCTGCTCACACCACACGGAAAACCTCCTCCACTTCATATATGACTTTCTAGTTGAGGCTTTCTAGAAGCCATTAGGATCTGAGACACATTCTCTGAGAGACTGAGTGGTTGAAGAATTAACCTCTCAACATCCAGGCTGTGAGCAACAGGGCCTGGAGATTAGGATATCGCAACCTGTCTCAATCTTGCATGATGAGATCTGGGGACATCCCCAGACCGATTGGTCTCTGGATGGGCAACTCCCGTAGGAGTAGAAACTAAACCTATCTCGGCCAAAAAGGGGCTATAAGGATCACAGACCCCTTGTCCTCATGAAACTTCAAGAGAGTTTTTTTGCCACTAAGAGAATCAAAGGATATGTGTACAAAAGACTCTTGCCCCAATGTTGGGCCAGGGCGTCCGCAGCTGGCTTGCCATCTTTCCTGTATCGAGGAACCTTTCTGTTGCAGGGGGATGTGAAGAGATCCACATCCGGGCTCCCCCAGAGGTGGAATATCTGATTGACCACCCCCTGGTGCAGGGACCACTCATGGAGTCTGAAGGCATGACTCAGTCTGTCCGCTAACAAGTTCTCTATCCCGGCCAGGTATATGGCCCTGAACAGGGCCCATGACCATATCTGAACCGCTTCCTGACACAGAAGGTACGAACTTATACTTCCCTGCTTGTTGACATACCACATAGCCACTTGGTTGTCTGTTTGGATCTTGACTACTTTGTTGAACAGCCGACCTCTGAAATTCCATAGCGCATACCTGATCGCCCGGAGCTCCAGGAAGTTGATTTGACAACTGCTTTCCTGGGCAGACTAGAGACCCTGGGTGCTGAGCCCATCTACATGAGCTCCCCATCACAGGGTGGACGCATCCTTAGTTAGAACAATTTGGTTAGGAGGACTTCGGAATGAGATATCCCGTTCCAGATTTGAAAGTACCTCCCATCAGGACAAAGAGTCCCGGAGGGGCAAGGTGATTTGGATGTGATCCTGGAAGTTCTGTGTGGCCTGGTGCCACTATGACCTCAAGGTCCATTGGGACCTGCTCATGTGTAATCGTGCCAAGGAAGTGAATGAACAGTTGTGGTCATATGGCCTAACAACCTCAACATGTGCCTGGCTGACACCTGCTGAATCTCTGCCGCAGTGGACGAAGCAGGAAGGCCTTGACCTGAGCCGTGTCTAGCAGGGCTCCAATGAAGTCCAACTGAAGTAATGGGCTGAGATGGGATTTCGGGTAGTTGATGACGAACCCTAGTGACTCCAACACCCAGATGGTCAAGTGCATGGACCTGACAGCCCCTGCCTATTCCTACTGCAAAGACCCTCAATGCAGTTTTGAAAACATCGTAGGTAGCACGGACCTCGTGTTTCCCGCACTCCAGATCCTTGTGCACCAGTGACAAGAGGGTGTCTTGCTGCTGCTGAGGCAACTGCTCGGCCACCTCCTGCACCTGCTTCCAGATGTCCCACGAGTACTGGCTCTTGTAGAGCTGTTAGGAAGCTATGTGGGCAATGAGCATGGCCCCATGAAAAACCTTCTTCCCAAGAGCATCCATCACTCTGTGATCCTTCCCCAGGGAGCTGAGGAATGGGTCCGAGACCACTTGGCTCTCTGGAGAGTGGATTTGGCTACCACCAATTGGTGGGGAAGCTCTTGCTTATTGAATCTGGGAACCTTCTGGATGAGGTAAACCCTGTTTTCCTTCTTGTTTAAGGGAGGCACTGTGAGGAACTGTTCTCACATCCTCAGCAGTAACTCCTTAAGCATAGCGTGCACAGGGACCACCACAATCTCCTTAGGAGGCTCCACGAAATGGAGGATTTCAAGCATCTTGTGCCTGGCAGCAACTGAAACGGGATGGCTTCCACCATCGTCCGCACAAAACCTACAAAGATCAAGTCCTCAGGCGGAGACTTCCCTCGCTCCTCTGGAGGAGAAGGGTATGAGGAGAGACCCTCAGAGCCATTAGTAGAGGACTCCATGGTGTCATCCCCCCAGGGGTCATAGAGGCTTTCATACTTACTGAATGCAACAGGGGATAGGGCCCTGGATGCTCGGCCTTCGTCCAGAGGCACCGGTGGAGATGGACCGGGGGTGGGGGCTGCAGGCCTTGGTGTCTGTCAGCCTTGGTGGAGCTTCCTCGGAGGAGGAACCGGCCATGACCACCATGTTGGCAGGGGGAGGCTGCAGTACCCCAATAGGCACCAACGCCAGCCTGGGAACCCACACCAGTTGGGTTGATAACACACCAATGAATGCATGGAGCTTCTCCAACAGCGGCTCCAGAACGGATGGTGCCGGCTCTGGTGCTGTCGGTGCTGTGGGACTGATGCCCCGCCACAACCATTTGACCGCCAGTTGGATCCAGCGCTCAAGCCCCTTCCTCAGACACTGCCAATGCCGACACCAACTGGGACGAAGGAGGAGTGGCCACGTTCTCTTCAGAACCAAAGAGGATCAGTGACTTACACCAGAACCAGTGGAGAACATTGCAGACCCCTGGCACTGATGGACGATTGGCACTCCTTGCCATGGGCTCACTTTGGGGGCATCACAGCATGAGCTGGTGCATCCCCATGCCTGGCATCGTACATCAGTGGAGACCGATGCCTATGCTTCTTCGGCTTCCCTTGATGCTCGGCATAGTCTTTCCTTAGTGCTGAGCCAAAGACGAGAAACCCGATGTCCTCGGCCTGGAGGAGCCTGATGATAGCCGATCTCCAGCACTCCTAACCACCGACAGAATCGACGGTCCTGCTGATGTTGATGGCTTGGTGTCCATCGGTGCAGCTCCATGGTCTTTCGGTGCCAATGCCACCAATGCCAATGGCTCAGTCTTCTTCGACCCATAGAGACACTCCATCTAGTCGAGATGAAGACAATATCCTTTGGGGGACATCAAGGCATATTTGCAGCAATCCTGGACATCATGAGATGCCCCCAAGCAGAGGACACATTCATGGAGGTCCATGATGGACATGGTCCTCGGGCACCAAGGGCATCACTTAAACCTGGACCTGACCTTGACGAGCCGAAATAAAAGGGAAGAAATATCAAACTCTATGGCGATGGGCCTCGATGGCCAGCAGGCACTGAAGCACCACCACCACGGGGAATCGACTGCAAAAGGAAACTTACCAGGAAGCACGAAGAAAAACGCGAGAAAATTGAAACGTTTTCCAAAAAAAGCTTAAAAAGCCAAAGGGAGCTCGCTCACACTGCGATGCTGTAGCTCCATGGAAAAAGAGACTGGAGAAGGACCCCACATGGACGCATGGTACAGGGCATCCTGGGCATGCTCAGTGTGCCAAGTCAAAGTTCTAGAAACTTTGCCATTAGTTTTCCATATCGGGGCTCCATCTGATGTCTCCCATGTGTGAGGACTACCCATCCTGCTTGTCCTCGGAGAATCTTGCTTTTGCATCCAATTTTTTTAAGATCTTTATCGGGCCAGTCTACCATTCCAAAGCAGACTGAGAGTGCAGGGAGTGCAAGCTGATTAATAGCGTCTATCTTATTCCGTGCTGATAAAAGCACTTTTCAGTATCAGCTTCGGTCTCCTGTAGTACTCTGTACTGATCTTTCCTCTCAGTACTTTATGCTTACTTTTTCTACCTTTTGTATACAACCTTCCTGCTCCAGTTCCTTTCTTTCTTGTTTGGTAACTGTTATGGCTTTTGGTCCTTGGATTTCTGCTCCTTTCCTCACCATCCACTAAACAATTCTGTATTATTTTGCATCAGTTCCCAAATCCTGGATTATGTTTTCATAGTAACAAAACAGATGACAGCAGGAAAGAAGCCCATCCAGTCCGCCTTGTCGTTCTAGTTCACACTCGCTGAGGATATGTCCCAGTTGCTAGCCACAGAAGTCTGACCGCTTGTGGGACTGCGTTTACCTTTTTTAAGGTCCTCTTTCATCTTATCTTCCTCCTCATCCACCCATCGGCCCATTTTCCTCTCTGGCCCTTCCTCGGTGTTGATTACGTTGGAGAGGACAGGGCCTAGCACTGGCCACTCTCCTTTCACTAGAGGAGATTGAAGCCCCACTGACTCCCGCTCTCTGAGTCCTCTCGCTCAACCAACGTGTCACCTAGTTATTTTTTTTTCTTCTATCCCCCCAGACTTGCTCGCTTCTCACCCAGTCTTCTCTGTGGCACACTGTCAAAGGCTCTGCTGAAATCCAGATGGGCCACATCTACTGCACCCCCCCGTGATGTACTGCTCTGGTCTTGTCATCCGATTTGCTTGGCAAGCTCTTCCCCCCCCTTGTGAAACCAGGCTGCCTGTGATCCCATAACCCCCTGGCTTCGAGGTGCTGCACGTATCTGTCCTTCTGTAGTCTTTTCACCACCTTGCCCACCACCGATGTTAAACTTATGGGCCTGTAGTTTTCTTCCTGCTTCTAGCTCCCTTCTGCTTGTCTCCTGGCGCCGCTCCTGTTTCCAGCTGACATGGCAAACGTAGCTATGAGGAAAGACAGTCCTGGGATATACTCCATCAAGTCCCAGATCGAACTTACTTTATTTTATTTATCCCCCGTAGGTTGATTATGCCTTCCCTGGTAAAATGGCATCCCCAGCCCCTTACGGTCTTGCCTTTAGTTTATCACCCAGCAAAAGCGTTTTGCTTTCTTCTAATCCTCCCCTTTGGGTCTTCCTCTTGTTATTTTCATACCTAAATAAAGTTTTATCCCCTGCCTTTGCTGATGGGGCAATCAGGGCTGGCGCATCCCAATTGGGAAAACTAGGCAATCGCCTAGGGCACCGGTCATTAGGGGGCAACAAAAAAGTAGCCATATGGGGCCGCAAGGCGAGCCCATCCCACTCGCGGCCGGGGAGGAGCGGAGACTCCGCGAGCCGAGCCCATCCCGCTCGCGGCCGGGGAGGAGCGGAGACTCCGCGAGGCGAGCCCATCCCGCTCGCGGCCGGGGAGGAGCGGAGACTCCGCGAGCCGAGCCCATCCCGCTCGCGGCCGGGAGGAGCGGAGACTCCGCGAGCCGAGCCCATCCCGCTCGCGGCCGGGGAGGAGCGGAGACTCCGCGAGGCGAGCCCATCCCACTCGCGGCCGGGGAGGAGCGGAGACTCCGCGAGCCGAGCCCATCCCACTCGCGGCCGGGGAGGAGCGGAGACTCCGCGAGCCGAGCCCATCCCACTCGCGGCCGGGGAGGAGCGGAGACTCCGCGAGGCGAGGCGAGCCCATCCCACGCGCGGCCGGGGAGGAGCGGAGACTCCGCGAGCCGAGCCCATCCCACGCGCGGCCGGGGAGGAGCGGAGACTCCGCGAGCCGAGCCCATCCCACGCGCGGCCGGGGAGGAGCGGAGACTCCGCGAGCCGAGCCCATCCCACGCGCGGCCGGGGAGGAGCGGAGACTCGGCAGGCCGCGAGCGGGCGCCTCTGTTTGTGAGTGTGTGTACGAGAGAGCAATGGTGTTAGTGAGAGAGAGAGGGCGGGAGCCTGTGTGAATGGGACAAGGAACCTAAGTGTGTGTGAGAGAGGGGGGCTTGACTGAGTGAATGAGGTCGGGGCCATAGCCGGGGCCTGGACCGCGGGGGGGCACAAGGCAGAAGGTTTGCCTAGGGCGCCTAATACGCTTGCACCAGCCCTGGGGGCAATATACTCCTTGGTTTGAGCCTTTGCTGGTCTAACCGCCCTTCCTGTCTCCCTTTCTTTCTCCTGGCAATCGTGTATTTTCTGAATGCTGGTTTTCTTTGCTTTTATCTTGTGTTTTCCTCTTTCTTTGCTAGGGCTGGGCGAGATGAGTTGTAGAGCTGATATGTAAAGCGTTTTGCCCCTTGTTTTCTTTTTTTTTTTTTTAATTATTGTTTCCTTTGTGCCTGGGCTCTTCTCCTAATTACAGCCCAGTCCCTATAGAGCGGGGAGACCCCAGTCTGTTTCCGTGTCTTAATGCTCCCACCTCCGCCACTTACTGCAGAGCAGCCATAGGAGAGGAAGCTCAGCCTGTGTTCCGGGTAATAGTTAAAGATTTCCTCCGGGTGATGCTGGGTGATATGTGCTTTTGTGTCTGCTCTGCAACTCCCGGTTACAAATCCCCTTTCACACACACAGACTTCCTATAAAATGCAAATGTTTCCAAGTTTCGTGTTGTATTGTAGATGTACGTTATATGACGTTACTTCACTGGAGGCAGCAGATTATAAATGTCTTAAATACATAAATCCAAAGCTTTGTTAGGGGGACCAGAATAATAGTCCAACAACAGCCGAAGCGTTGCCTGCCATTGCCGCCCTGCAGTACCCAAGTAATCTTTAGCGTTGCTGCAGGAGAGACTAATTATGGTCCTTATTGCCAGCAGAGCTCTGGTGGATATTCTCCGACACCAGACCGTCACGGTGAACCGTTCAGAACGTAACAACAGCACCTCCATCAGTGCCGGTCCTCCGGACAACGGGTCAGCCCGGCCACCTAAGAACCTCTACAACCCGATCAAGCCCTTAAAGAGCAACCATGGTGAGTGTCCGCCTGGAGCCCATGTGTTATAAAGAAAGCTGGGGGCAGGTCTTCTGCAGGGGGAACTGCGCACTTACCCTAAGATTAAGCACAAGGGGTAGGGAGGGTTAAGTGACTTGTTAAAGGTTATATGATGAGCAGAGGATGGGGAGGGCTGGAACTGGAGATGCCCTGAGGGAAAGGGCAGGTCAGCTGTATGCTCTGCCTTTGTGGTTTGTAGGTATGCATGTAGGTTTCTTTCCGCCTCTGTGGTTGTGGGTATGTATCTTTCGGTGCTGGCCTGGGGGAGACCCACACATCTGTAATCTGCCGGGGGGGAGGGGGGGGGGTGCTGAGGAGCTCCACAGCTGGCAGGATTGGAAGGCAGAAAGTAAACCCGGGCTAGGCCTCGCGCCAGCCCCAGGGAGCGCACAGCACTGCTTTTCGCCGAGAGAGGCCCTAGCCCAGACGTCCCTGCCCCCACGGTTACCAGAAAAAGAAACCGAGCTGCTTTCAGAGAGGGCCTGGGAATCGAGTTTCTGGGAAAGGGGGAAGTGTGGCAAGGCTAGATCAGGGATGGGGGCGCATCCCTGTTTTACCGTGGCAGCAGCCTTGTAATTTCGGAGATGATGATTATGCTGTGCAGACTCACATAAGACACAGTCCCTGCTCCCTGGAGCTTACAAAAGACCAGAAAAACTGAGAAGAGACACAGACAAAAAAAAAAAAGCAAGCGAGGCTTGTAAGGTGAAACGCATGACTTAGATGGGCGTTAGACTGAATTGAGGAAGGGCTGGGTTGTCCTTGGTCCGTCAGCCCTTACCAGCGATGCTATTAATTCCTGAGCACTTCACCCTCCGCTGACAGCTGCAGTCTGTTCAGGGGTCCGTCCCCCCCCCCCCCCCAAGTCTCCAGAAGATCAGTGGGGTGGGGGGTGCTCAGAGGGTCCCTTCAGGCGCACAGGGCTGAGAGATCAGTTCTGGAAGACCCCCCTTCAGCCTGGCGAGAGAAGCGGAGGGTAAAGAGCGGGTTCCAATCAAACAGACAAGTTTGTGGCCTGAGAGAGATCCCAGTCCCTGGGAATCTTTTTTCCCACTGAACCACATTAGAAGGGAGAAGGATTTGGGAGAAATTGTCAGGGCATCAGCAGCAGCAGAGTGACAAGGGAATGCATGGCAGTGCCATTTAATGAGAGAGCGACTTTAAAGAGCAAGACAAATCCAGGGCCGGCGCAACCCACTGTGCAAGCCGTGCACTTGCACAGGGCGGCGGCCTGGAAGGGGGGGGGGGGGCAGTGGCCTTAGGGCCAGGACTGAGTCGAGCCAGCTGCTGGTGCCGCAAGGAAGCGCGGGAGCTGCAGGTCGCAGGGCGGCGACGAGGAGGGAGTTGCAGGGCCCCCGCCGCGCAGCGAAGAGTTTGCAGAGCTGCAAGGTTAAGATGAGGAGCTGCAGCACCATACGTTAGGCGGCCAGAAGGGAAAAAAAACAAGCCACCGGGCAGCTCCCAACCTGCCCCCGCGGAAGAAGTGGAGGGCCAGGGCCGCTGGGAGAGGCCTTGGTGCATGGATGAGCAGGAGGAAACCTCTGTGTGTGTCTGAGCACGTATTGTGTGTGTGTGTGTGTGTGGAGGGGGGGGGTCTGAGCATGTGCGTGTGAGAGGAGACATGTGTGAGGGAAGGAGACGTGTGTGCGTGTGAGAGGAGACGTGTGCGCGTGTGAGAGGAGACGTGTGCGCGTGAGAGGGGGCACTGAAACAGATGCAAGCTCTAGGGATGATGGAAGAAGAGGTCTAAATAGTAGTAAGTTCTTTTTGGAGCAGTAAATTCTTCAGTTTATATCAGGAAAGGTTGAGGTATTGAAGCATGGGGTGTTCTCTTCGTGTGTGGGTTTGTGAGTGAAAAAGAGCGGGACCTTGTATGTGTATGTAAGAGGGAACGTGTGCGTGTGTGAGGGAGAGAGCGTATGTATGTGTACGTATAGATATATATTTATGAGGGAGGAGAAAATATTTCTGCATCTCTCTCTTACTAATCCACGACAATCTCAGAGTGACTAGAAATCAAAGGTTCCCAGGAATGGAGAGTGGGAATTATTTTACCCTTATTAGTTTTCATTTTTGGATGCTGTTTGTGTCTGCTGTTTTTGAAATATTTTACTGGTGTTTGAGAAATTTAAAACAAATTGTTTAGGAGTTTTGATTAGTGGCTGTTTTGAAATATTCCTTTTATTAGTATGTCTGTACTATTATGATTAATGTATTTATTATATTTCTTTGTTTCAATGTTTAATGTCTGAGGATTGGGGGGTTTCTGTTTTTCCATTGTTGCACTGAACAGAGTCTGGCTTGTTGCGGCTTCCTATTCAGTTTTTGCCTGCATGTTTCTATTTCTATTTTATGGCTTCTTTTTCCTGTATTTGGTGAGGGTCTGCCTGTGTTCTGCATGGGTGACCGAGGAGGGGAGATTCTGCTAGTGTGTAGGAATCTATAGCAGCTTGGTTTCTTCTATTTTCCTAATAGGAGGTGTATTGGTGTTTTAGGGCCTGGTGTAGGGTTGGTACTTTTTTAAGTGCTGGCAGTTAGTGCTGTTTTGGTGCGGGAGGTTATATTATATTATATTGTAATAGTAAATTTACTCATTGCTTTCTGAGGGTCAAACCCATACCTAATTACAGTAGCCCTAATGCCATACGGCTACAAATGACTTTTTTTGTAGGATTTTCTGGTTGGCGTGCATGCACTTATGATATTTTTTTTTTTTTTTACCTCAGAAGACTGCCCTTTGAATATTCTTTTTCATGCAAAATCTATTATAAATGCATAATGTTTAACCGTGTGCGTGGAGAGAGCTGGAGCCTGGGGGGCAAGGGTATAAGATTTGCCTAGGGCACCTACTACTCTTGTACCAGCAATGGGTTCTGGGGGAGGGGGTGAAGACCCGGAGGGTAGAAGGGTGACCGTTTTTAAAGGTTAGGTTGCTGGAAGGAGCTGGGCTTTTTTTGGCAGGTCCGAGTCAAAGAATGCATGAAGTGCGGTGGGGGGATGGGGAGGCAGCACAAGAATTGTTCCCGCAGGGCAACAAAAAAGCTAGCACCGGCCTTGGACAAAAGCACAACTACCTCCAGAAAACTGACTCTTTTTAATTATGAGAGGTGAAATTTGAACCTGCAGCCCCCAGCTAGGAGCCTCTCTCTAGATGATGATCTCTTTTTTCCTCGCAGGCTTTTGAGCCCAGAAAAAGTGAAATATTACGTTCCGAACAGTCCTTGCTGTGAAAGCCTCATGGCCCAAGGGTTGGGAACTGGGCGAGTAACACCGAAGCTGTGGGTTCAAATCCCCCCCCCCCCCAGCCACCAATGGCCTGCATTCCACCCTCGTAGCACTGCCTTAAGAGAAGGTAGCTTTAGTGACATTTTGGCCATTTTTCATAGTAAAAAGTAGTGAGACCCCCAGCTGGTGGTGTCCCTACCTACAGTTGTTAAGATTTCACCAAATATACTCAGCATGCAGGTCTCTCTAACCTCCAACCAAACCAATTAGCTGTGCAGGCCCCCCCAGACAGGGAGCTCACTGTAAAGAGAGGCTAGGAAGCCGCAGTCCTCCTCGTACAGACTAAGGTCACCTCTCACCGAGCCACCTCTGAAGGATCTGAGCCCAGGGCACGCTCGCATCCCACTGTGCCACCACTCGCTTTCCACACCCCCGTTTCCTGGACAGGATTTGAACCCAGAACCTCCTATATTATATTTTATTACATTTAAGCCCGCTAGCCACCCCCCCCTTTTTACCTTTTTCTCTGCTGTAAAGCAAGCAGGGACCTTGGTAGGGAAGCTGCAGCCCCAGGACAGAGCAGGCCTGGGTTTCGCTGCAGCACGGCTCTCCCTTTGTATTCTCACAGAACATGCTAAGCTCACTGCCTATCCCCCTTCTCAAAACCGGGACATCGGCTTTGACTTTTGATGGCCAGGCAGCTACAGGCACTGCATTGGGAGGGAGGAGGATTAAAGGGTCTCTTTATTTGAAGAAGGCATTCACCCAAGGTGGGATACAACCTATTAGCGTGCAACACATGGTTAAAGAGCCAGAGGTGGATCAATACTTTTCTGAAGGATAAGGTGAACAGGAAGGAGCAAATGTGAAGCAGGTAACAGCGGCAGCTTCAGCCTGCTTTCCAGGGTGGAGAGGTAGCAGCATTCAGCTGTTATGAGACCATGCCGGCTCTGTGCCCAGCACTCTCTCAGGCGCCTGTACGCCTTGGGCACTGCGGTATAGATCTGCACATTCAATCAGAGACTGGGGAAACGCAGCCTGCAGGAGTAGCGACTGCTGAAGAGTGGAAAATAGCTCCGGGGGTTGTGTCAGTCTGGCATGGCCAGATTATAACCGCAAGAGGCCATGGCAGGCGAGGAAGCACATGCCAGGCCCCTACAACACTCAACAAATTTGGCCCTGCGTACTGCAAGAAGCATCAGTGTTATTGCTGCAGTGTGTGCTCCTTTTGTAAATCGGTCCTTAACACTAACATGAACTGATGACTCCCCCCCCCCGAGTGCACTTTGCACTAATCCTGCAAATTAATTTTTTCTACCTTGCACCCTGCACTAACACTGACTGATGACTCCCCCCTCACGATGCACCCTGCACCAACGCTGGCTGATGACGCCCTCCACGATGCACCCCTACAGTGCAGTCTGCACTAACGCTGGCCGCTGACTCCCCCCACAGGGCACTCTCCACTAATGCTGACTGCTGATTCCCCCTGCGGCGCACCCTGCACTAACGCTGACTGATGACTCCCCCCTCACGATGCACCCTGCACCAACGCTGGCTGATGACGCCCTCCACGATGCACCCCTACAGTGCAGTCTGCACTAACGCTGGCCGCTGACTCCCCCCACAGAGCACTCTGCACTAATGCTGACTGCTGATTCCCCCTGCGGCGCACCCTGCACTAACGCTGACTGACGGCCCCCCCGCCCCCACGATGCACCCCTATGGTGCACTCTGCACTAACACTGGCTGCTGACTCCCCCCACGGGCACCCTGCACTAACACTGACTGACGGCTCCCCCCCATGGTGCACCCTGCACTAACGCTGGCTGATGACTCTCCCCACGGGGCACCCTGCACTAACGCTGGCTGCTGACTCCCCTCACGATGCACCCTGCACTAACGCTGGCTGATGACTCCCCTCACGGGGCACCCTGCACTAACGCTGGCTGATGACTCCCCTCACGATGCACCCTGCACTAACGCTGACTGACGGCTCCCCCCCCACGATGCACCCCCATGGTGCACTCTGCACTAACGCTGACTGATGACTCCCCCCCACGATGCACCCTGCACTAACACTGACTGACGGCTCCCCCCCATGGTGCACCCTGCACTAACGCTGGCTGATGACTCTCCCCACGGGGCACCCTGCACTAACGCTGGCTGACGCCCCCCCCCCCCCCCCCAATGCACCCCTATGGTGCACTCTGCACTTAACGCTGGCTGCTGACTCCCCCCACGGGGCACCCTGCACTAACGCTGGCTGCTGACTCCCCTCACGATGCACCCTGCACTAACGCTGACTGACGGCTCCCCCCCCCACGATGCACCCCCATGGTGCACTCTGCACTAACGCTGACTGATGACTCCCCCCCACGATGCACCCTGCACTAACGCTGACTGACAGCTCCCCCCCACGATGCACCCCCATGGTGCACCCTGCACTAATGCTGGCTGCTGACTCCCTCCTGCGGCGCACCCTGCATGGATACATGTATTATTCCTAGCCCTAGTCATAGAGCCGTATAATGTAGTTGCCATGACAATCGGGCCTGCCTCCTCATCTTGTGCTACAAAGATGCCTTTTCACAGGCAGCTCTTGGGTAAATGGGTTTTTTTTTTTTTTTAGGATGTAGCAGCATTCAAACCTAAACTGATTTATCCAGGGGGAAAGATTGCAACTGCTCCCCCCCCCCCCCCGAAAGAACTATTTAAACGAATAGGAGCTGGGCAGTCTGCTTTTTCCTAAGCAAGGGGAGATGAAGAAGCCCCATCAAAAGATTCCCAGTGGGGGGGAGAGAGGGGCCAAAATGAAATAAGGAACTTGGGGCTCATTTACCCTGCAATCTGCCCAAGAAGCCAGTTACCACCAAAAGCCATCCAGCACTTCCCTTCTGCCTGGGAAAATGTTCAGCGCCAGGAAAGCAAGGGATGCAACTGGGGGACGAGATTAAGGGGGGGTGGCGGGCTTGCCAGCGAGAGGAAAACTTAAGTTAGCAAAAGCATGGCCTGAAAAGCTCTGTGGTAAATGCAGCATGAGATTTTGCTAACCCCTTCTTATTTGTACAGGTTTTTTACCCAGCAATGTAGATCATTTCTAAGGCATGAGTTCTAGACTGACAGGGCCCCCATTGTGTCTTCAGTCTCGCTTGGGCCTGGCAGCGCTCTCGGGTTGCTAAATCACATGGGAACCTGGGTTCTAGACTGCCTGCAGCATCGGTTTCAGACTGGTAATGGAGAACCCGGGTTCTAGACTGCCTGCAGCATCGGTTTCAACTGTTAATGGAGAACCTGGGTTCTAGACTGCCTGCGGCATCGGTTTCAGACTGGTAATGGAGAACCCGGGAACCTGGGTTCTAGACTGCCTGCGGCATCGGTTTCAGACTGGTAATGGAGAACCCGGGAACCTGGGTTCTAGACTGCCTGCGGCATCGGTTTCAGACTGGTAATGGAGAACCCAGGAACCTGGGTTCTAGACTGCCTGCGGCATCGGTTTCAGACTGGTAATGGAGAACCCGGGAACCTGGGTTCTGGCCCAGCAGTGGTCTCCTATATAGCAGGAGACCGCTTCCTGACGGACAGGCTCTCCTGTTTCTGGGAGAACAGGATCAGTTTGCATACTGCCTCGAAGATCGCATTCATTGGTTTTTATTCAAGGAAAGCAGGGCTAATGTTTAGGTAACCCAAGTTAAATCCTTCCTTGTGTCCTTCTCTTTCAGATAACATGCACCACAATTTCATCCATCTGACTGTCAACAGCCCAAAACACTCAGCCACTTTAGGTAAGTTGCAGAAGGGGGGGGTCATCAAAAGGGGCAAACCTTAGCCCCTGCACCCAGCCTCTACTGCCCTTCTGAGTGCCAAAAAGCCCGACAGCATTTCAAACCTGCCGAGAGGGGCAAGGATGGAGGCCGTACCCCGTCCTCCCGCCGCCAGGGCCTGACCCGCATTTCAAGGGAAGTGGGGAATTCTTCCCGCCCCCATCCCATTCCTGCTTTCCCTTGCTTTAATGCAGGGCTGGGCCAACTCCAGTCCTGGAGGGCTGCAAGCAGGCCAGGTTTTCCGGAGCTGCACCATGAGCACCCATGAGCGAGATTCGCATCCAGTGGAGGCAGCGCATGCAGATCTTTCTCAGGCGTGCTCGTCGTGGAGCTCTGGAAAACCTGGCCTGCTTGCGGCCTGGAGTCGGGCCCAGCCCTGATCTAATGCATCCTCAGAAGTGAATGGAACCAGGGGGGGGAGGAAAAGAGAGAGGGAGTTGTGGAAGAGAAAAAAAATCATTCAAAAAAGGGGGCAGGGTGGCCCAAACTGCAATGCTCATGTATTTTCTCTTGTCTTCGCTCCTGTTCTTTTTCTCTCTTCCCTTCCCTCCCCTATTCCATACCTCTCCATTCCCGGATTCTGTGTGCTCTTCTCCCCTCTCGCCGCCTCCCTCCAGACTGCCGCATGAACAACCAAGCCCACTTTCCCAGCTCTTCCATGAAGTACAACACGCTGTCCTTCTCGCGCTCCTTCCACAACCTCTCCCACCTGCCTCCGTCCTACGAGTCCACCATGAAGTCAGACATCAGCAAATACTGCTCGCTCAAGAGACTCGGTAAGCTCTGCGAATGGTCGGGGCTGGTGCTCTCTGGGGCTCCTCGACCAAACATCCTGGGCCTGGGTTCTAGTACTGCTGGCCTTCAAAGTACTTACTCACTCACACACACATCCTCTACAGTTAGCCCTCCTCCTCCTCTCTCACATTATGCAGTAGCACTGAGGTGCACACAGCATCGATGAGCTTCATCCTGTCCCTCTTCTCACATTGTGCAGCATTGCTAAGGCGCACACAGTATTAATGATCCTCAGCCTCTCACAATACACCCTCCCCCTCCTGCTCACACCATCAGGGTTCCTCCCCCTCCAACTCCACCCTCTCTACGAACTGGAGGGAGGCCTTCATACAACGCTTAGTTAGCTTATGGGAAGCATTGCTGCAGACACTGTGGAGGCAAAACAGGTTCAGAAAAGACTTTAAACAGATTGATGGAGGGGACATCACTCACAGGCTAGGAAGCATCCTGAGTCAGGGACATTCGCTGTACCCCTAGCACTGTGACTGCTGTAAACGAGGGGGTGCAGCAGGAGACAGATACCACTACACCTGACCTGAGCAGAGACTGGGTGACCTGCGCTTGATCTGCCATGGCATTTCCTGTATGTGCTTACCCTTTTTCTCTCCTCCCCCCAAAGCAGAAAAGGACATGGATGATTTCTACGTGAAGCGGAAGCACCTGGCAGAGCTCACCCGGGGGACCCTGCCCCTTCACGTCATGAAGATGACCTATGACCGAGAGGGCTACCTGGAGCAGTCGCAGACCCCTCGCCGGGTGATGTCCCAGGAGCACATCCTCTCAGATAATTACTATCACCACCACAACAACCAACCCCCCGTCCGCTATGACTATACCATCCTGAGGGAACAGCGGCCAATGTCCCATGAGCGACTGCTGTCCCGTGAAGTTCTCCACTCCCAGGAGCACCTGCTCTCGCCGGAGAGGCTGCAGCACCAGAGCCCTACCCCGTTCCACGACACCCGTCTTGGCCACCAGAAGGCCCTTTCCCACAGCAACGTCTGCTCCGGCAGCACCACCATGCTGGACTGCCAGCACACGCTGAAGATGAACTCCCACACCACCGCTGCCAGCTCGCCCAAGGCCACCTGGGACGTGGGCAGCAGCGGCACGACCAGCCGGCGGCAGGCCTTTGCGACCAAACGGCAAAACACCATAGAGCAGCTGCAATTCATCCCCGGTCACCACCCCAGCCACAACCAGCAGCATCTTCGCACGGGGAGCAAGAACGAAGTAACCGTCTGAGCCCGGCGCGTTCCCCTCTCAGTTGGTTCTTTGTTTACATCATTTCTGGTAACAGGAGAGGCCGTTCCTCCCACTTTCCCTATACCCTTTTATCCTGTTCCCTGAGAAACAAAATAATCATATGGGTTAATTCGTGTTCATATATATATTTTTTTTTTTTAGTTCAAATATTCATTTTAGCGGTCCAACTTCCTTCCTCGGCTGGCCATTTTGGGCCGGTGCTTCCCAGTGCTGAGTGATAATGTCCTAAGATGATGCATGGGTGGCAGGTAGTATAGAAAGATACAATTTGTAAAAAGGTAGAACAAGGGAAGATTCAAAGAGGAGAAAGGGAAGGGACTTCCTGAAGAGCTGGTGTGACCAAAAGGCCATGGATAACAAATGTAGTGTTACCATAGTAACAGTACTGATACCCATGGTAAAGGCAGACTTAACCACATTATTTCTCGCTCGCTGTATATATACATATGTATGCATACAAATACCATTTTTAATTAATTTTTTTTTTTTAAATAACATCTCAGTTCCAGTTAGGGGAACCGAGATGTCACCGATTTTGTTGAATTTTCCTAGACAGGGATTAGGTAGAGAACAGGGTGGTATTTTGGGGTGGAGGGAAAGGTGTTTAAAGTTTTGTTTGTCTTTCTGGCCGACACACAAAATACCCAGAGCCATGAAATAAGTGCACCCATGCGATCAAAACAATGAAAGATGGAATGAGTTTAAAGAAGCAGGAAGTGAGGTCAGCACAGCTTCTCCTTAAGCCCCACCCTTTCCTGAGGGCAAGCAAAATGGCAGGCAAAGGCCTGTGCTGAGCCTTCCTGGGTGGTAGGATAGCATTTCTAGTAGTTATAGTTTTATGCCTACTGGCTTCCTTTTTTACACACATCTCATGATCTTTGTATATAGATTTTTTAAAAATATGTATTTGCACCTACATCCCAGAATACTTGTCTGTGATGCAGAGGGGAGATCTTTTTTTTTTTTTGGGGGGGGGGGGGGAAGGAATCATTTATTCCAGTTTGAAGCCCCCTCATGATCATGGCAGCATTTGAAGGAGAAGAGTGAGGTTCCTAAGCAATAAACTAAGGGCCATTAGCAATGGACCTCATGCCCGGGGACCAGAGTTGAAACTTTCCTTGACATCCGTTATACGCTATTAGCACGATGGCAGAGAACTCTTATGGCCACAGTGCTGTGCATGGACCATTCATGGAAATACAAGGCACTAGGCCACCAAGGAAGAGCTTGAGATGTTCAACGATTGTGCATTAAATCACAACACACACACACAAGTTAAGATGACTATGCTTAAACATGGATCAACCACCTGGCAGCACTGGGGCGGGGGAAATGGGGAGTGGAAGGAAAAGAACGTTCAATAGAGTGGCCTCAAGGCAGAATACCTGCTCGAAATCGAGGTGTCAAACTTCATCAGGCCAAGGATGGCACCGAGGAACTTGTTCACAAGGGAGGTCTCAGGTTGTAAGGGGAAAAATAGTGTGCCTGTGACTCAGGGAGAGAGGGGTGAGTGTTTGGGAGGTTCTCTGAGAGTTTTTAGGTTGCAAGGGAAGACTAGGGTATGCTCCCCTCCATCAAGCTGGCTTTTCTTGGGGCTAATAGGGGAGGGGGAGAAGAGTTGTAGTAATGAAACCATTCCTCTCCTCCAATCTAAAAAACAAAAAACCATGCGCTGTATATTTTTTTGGCTTATGTTCTACCATGATGAATGGCATTGTGGCTTGCTTAACTGAATGTCAGTGGACAGTGGTGGTGGGGCAGGAGGATAGGCCAGGTCAAACTTTTATTGTTCTGGTGGGATGAGGCTTAGAGGTCATGTTGTATTGAGCTGCCCACAAGTGGTCCTAGATGTGACCTAAGGAATGGATAATAGAACGTTCTACTGCTTTCCTTGGTTGGGGGTCATCAGACCAGATTTTCTTACCACATCATTTGGTTGGTCTCTTCTGCTTTCCCATAACTAAATGAGCTAACACATTGCTTTCACCTTTTTACCAGTTTGAGGACGGCTATTCTAGGCCGTTCCCATCCCACTGCATTCAGGGATTTGCACGCCTTACATTGTACAACTGAGCATTAACCAACTCTCCCCTTGAGGAGGCGTGATCAATATTTGATCAAACCTGTTTCCATTTCCAAAATCCCACAATTCCAGGGCAGTATCGGTCCATTTGCTCTTAGTAAGGGCTTGCGGTGGTCACATATTATAATGGAGCTCCACAAGGGCATTCATCTTATTCTTTTGACATCACCACATTTAAGAGTTTAACATCAAAAGGCAGGACTGGAACGAGGGGCAGAAGGGCCTGGTATTTTGTACCGTGAGCAGTTGCCAATTGTGCCTGTTCTTAAATCTGGCCCTCCCCCTTTCTGATAAGGAGACCACATTCCACACTGTTTCTTTGACTGATAAGAGGTTCCCAGGGAGCTTCATTTGGATACTGCTGATCAGAGATGGTAACGTTTGACTCAAACTTCAGCAGGTTTCCAATGCCTGCCTGGTCAGGTGCAACACCAGTGATTTGTGGGAGGGAGGAGACATCATTATAGAAATAAGAGGGCCTGCAGCATGCAAAGCAGTGACGGCAGCTGCTTGGACACTAGGAAAAAAAAATAGACAAGAAACCCCCAAAATGCACAAGATAAAATCAAAGCAAGGACTCCTCAAAGTCTCACATGAAAAACTGAACCACAAGGGAAAAAAAAAAACATTTTGTTTTCCTTTTAACTCAAATGAGTATAGAGTGGACTTATCATAGGTAAGAAAAAGAGGGGGTCTCAGTGCATGTGGCAGTAATGAGTGCCTCTTGTTTGCTAGCCTGGAACTCAAGGGCTTAGCATTTCTTAGCAGACAGACAGGTGGATCCAATACCAGTGGGTTATGCACCTGTACCAGCAGATGGAGACTGAGCAAAGCTGACATCACAGTAAATATACCCCTGCCCTGACATCAGCCCACCCATATTCTCCGTCTCCAGCAGGTGGTGGAGGATGATTTCCCTACTGAGGATTGCTTAAAAAAATGTTCTCCTGTGATGACACATTATGGTCCCTCCCTCAGTTGAGAATTGCTGAGGTGATATCTTCAGATGAGTGCCTTGATCCGGGAGCTGGATTTATAGCCGATGTGGACTTAGCTGTAAAAAAAACCAGCTGAAAGGCAAGCAGGTGCAGGAAGCTGAACATGGCAGTGAAGATCTTGACCTCTTCCCCCCCCCCAGCCGGAGAATGACCTTGTACTCAGCCAGGACAGGCTAAGCTCAGGTAAGAGAGTAATTAAAAAAAAAAAAAGCGAGAAGGGGAATTCAGTAGGGATTCCTCTTCCCCCCTGCTCGGTGTGCCGATCTGACGTTTGGTCCCACCTCTAGAGGAGCTTAGAAGATGTGGGCAGCTTGGCAGGCTGAGCAGCCCGTTGGCTAGGCCCCGCTCTCAGGCCTGTCTTGTTTGCCGCAATCTAGGCCGTGGTGGCGTCTTCTCCTTTGCATAAGGCTTCCTTCGTTAGTTGGGTTGGTTCGTGCGCAGACGTACGCACGCATGCCCTTATTTACGCGCATTATCTGAAATGTCCTGGTGGGAGCTCACTCAGGCACAGTGTTAATTGCCTAACTTTTGGATACCTAAATGTTAGACACGGCTCGGCACGCTCTTATCAGACCCCTGTTAGGGTATATTGACAGACAAATGGCACCCATAGCAAAGAAGCCTAAGTACCTCCCCTTGTATGATTGCTTGGTCATATTCGGGCAGCCCAGCCTGGCGTTCCCTCTAACCTGTGTCAGTGCTGGATGGAGGCGCAGGCAGATTTGGCCTCTGTCGGATTTTACTAAGCCCGGTTCTTCCCAGCCTGATGCGGGAATGGAAAAAGGAGCTGCCAGAAGGGTCGGAGCTCCCCTAACTGGTTCATCAGCGGGGGAAGGTCCGATGCCCCCTCGTTTGGGTGTGGATCCCTCTGCCTTTTCGTGGGTAGAATTTTTTTTCAAGGACTGCAGTCTTTTTTTTTTCTTCAGGCGCAGTCCTCTCCCCAGCCCGTCTTATCAGGTCAGGATTGCAGGCTGCGGATTCACATAGGCCTGGAGCTGTGGGTAAGCGTCGGCGTATGGACCCAGATAATGAAGCCAATCCTTGCTCCCCGGAGGATGGGGAAACTCCTCTGGGATTGGAGCAGTTTAGAGCCACGTTGCGGTTCTTTCATAGAGATGAGTTATCGGCTCTGATTTCCCAGACACTGAAGATGCTGGGAGTACCAGGGGCTGAAGCCATGTCTGAGCCAAAGAAAGCTCCCATTTTGGTTTCTTTGCATAAATCCTCGTGTTTCTTCCCAACTATGGAGGCCATTCAAGAACTGAGCTTGAATGGAGTGCCCCAGAAGCTAATTTTGAAGGGGGATGAGCCTTAGTAGGACTGTACCATCTGGATCCAGCTGCGAGAGAACAATTATGCCTTCCAAAAGTGGATGCGCTTGTGTGTGCCATCACCAAGAGGACAACTATTCACACAGAGGGAAGAGCGGCCGCGAGGGATGCACAGGATAGGCGAATTGAGGCCATCCTTAAGCAGGCATTTGAAGCAGTGGCGATGACCTTGCAGCTCGCTGCTTGTTGTTCCCTGGTGGCTCGCTCTCATTTGCTTCTCTCTCAGGAGGTCGATGAATCTGGAGTGAATCCCAGGGCAGTGATGGATGCGGGCCACACCTCAGCCAGAGGGGTGGCTTCAGTAATAGCAACCAGGCGTCAATTATGGCTGAGAAAGCGGTCAGCCAATCCAGCCTCGCAGTCTAACCTTACAAACTTGCCCTTTAAAGGCTCGCTCTTGTTTGGAAAGGAGCTGGAGAAAATGACTAATAAGTGGGGTGAGTCCCAGGATCCTCAGTTACCAGAGGATAAGAAACAGATGCCACGCCCTTTCAGCACGAGAGGTCGTACTAGGGGCTTCAAATGTTTTCGACCCTACAGAAGAGTGGCCTTTCAGATTTGGGTAGGTCTCGCTCCTTTCATACCAGGCAGCCCAGACGGGGCACAAGCTCGGGTAAGTGGGGCACCCCGAGCCTCTCAATGAAGGTGTGCCGACCCACCCCCTCCCTCCCTGCGGCTCCAGTGCCCACATTTCAGGAAAATATGGGCCAATATTCCATTTATTTTGTTGTGCCCAAGGAGGGGGGGCTCTTTTCACCCCGTCCTAGATCTCAAAGGGGTCCACCGTCATTTGCGAGTAACTTGTTTCCGCATGGAAACCTTGCGCTCAGTGATAATGGCAGTACAGTTGGGGGAGGTTTCTGATGGCTCTGGACGTGTCCGAGGCGGACCCTGCAGCTTTCCCATCTGGCTAGAGCATCAGTGATTTCTGCAATTCATGGTTTGGGAGCATCATTATCAGTTTCGAGCACTGCCTTTTGCCCACCGCACCCAGAGCTTTTTCCAACGTTATGGTCCATGGTGGCAACAGAGCTGAGAGAGGATGGGATTCTGGTGCACTCGTACTTAGACAACTGGCTGATTTGGGCCAAGAGTCTGGCAGAGAACCTTCAGGGTCTCACCCAAGGTCAGCGCCTTGTTGCAGGAGCTAAGTTGGGTGGTGAACCTGGCCAAGAGCAATCTTCAGTCATCACAGTCACTGGAGATTCTCGGTGTTCGGTTCAACATGAAGCAGAGGAGGGTGTGCCTGCGGAAGGGCCGTATTCAGAAGCTGATGGCGCAGGTGCGTCTACTGACAAACCGAATACATCCACAAGTGTGGTCTTAGCTACAGGATATTTTATTTATTTATATTCCGCTTTTCGGCACTTCAAAGCGGATTACATGCAGGGTCTGTAGGTATTTCCCTAGCGCCAGAGGGCTTACAATATAATTTTGTATATAAGGCAATGGAGGGTAAAGTGATTTGCCCAAGGTTTCCCTGGTTTGTAGCCCATTGCTCTAACCACTAGGTTACTCCTCCACTCGGATTGATGGCAGTGACACTGGAGGCGGTGCCATGGGCAAGAGCGCACGTGTGCTCTTCGGCGCACTCTGTTGTCTCGGAGCCAACAGTCTCAGGACTATTCAGTTCGGCTCCAATTTCTGATGGAGATACGCATCCACCTGCAATGGTGGCTGCATGCAAACCAGCTAAGAAAGGGGGGTTTCCCTAAGATCACCGGTCTGGCTCGTACTCATGCCAGATGCAAGCCTCCAGGGTTAGGGAGCTCACTGGCAGGAGCTAACAGCGCAAGGGCACCGGAGTAGCAATTGGCTGGAAGCCTGTGCCATGCGGTTGGCATGCTTGCAATCCAGTGACCAATTGCAGGGTCGAGCGGTCCAGATAATGTCAGACAATGCGACAGTGGCGTACATCAATCGACAGGGAGGAACCAAGAGCCAGCAAGTGTCGCAGGAAATAGCCCAACTTACGGAATGGGTGGAAGTGCATCTTCAGGAGATCTCAGCCTCATACATTGCAGGAAAAGACAATATAAGAGCAGACTCTCTCAGCAGACGAGTCTGGATCCAGGAGAATGGGAATGGTCAAACGAGGCATTCCAGCTTGTAGTGGATCACTGGGTCCTTCCATTTCTGGACCTGATGGTGACTTCTCGCTTCTTCAGTCTCAGGAGAGATCAAAAGTCCTTGGGCATCGCTGCCCTCGTGCAGGAGTGATCGGAGGGCAAGCTACTGTATTGCCTTTCCCCTGTGGCCCATGATTTAGAGGCTTGAGAGTCACACAGGGCTGGTGCTTCTGATGGCACCAAATTGATCCAGAATACCATGGTCTGCAGATTTGCGAAGGCTCCTGGTGGACTCTCCCCTCCGGTTTCCGTCTCACAGGGATCTGCTACGACAGGGGCCTGTTCTTCACGAAGATCTGACTCGATTTTGGCTTATGGTATGGCCCTTGAGAAGGCTCGCTTGCTGAAGTGTGGATATTCTACTGCATGATTGCCACCTTGCTATGAGCCTATTTCCTTAGCCTACGTGTGGGTTTGGCGAGTGAGCCTTGGTGTAAAGATCAAGGGGGTTCTTCCTGCTCATTTTGGAATTTTTGCAGGATGGATTGAGTAAAGGGTTGGCCCTTAATTCATTAAAGCTACATGTGGCAGCTCTTTCCTGTTTCTGAGGTCAGGTGAATGGTGGGCCCTTGTTGGCTCATCCAGATCTGGCCCATTTCTTAAAAGGAGCGAAGCATCGTTGTCCTCCCTAGTGCCTTTGTGGAATTTTAATCTAGTTTTGGATTTTTGGCGGGGCCCCACTTTTCAGCCGATGCGTAGCCTTTCCTCGAGGTTATTGACCTTGAAAACTGTGTTTCTTGTAGCCACTTCTTCTGCGTGTAGAGTATCAGAACTGCAAGCCTTGTCTTACAAGGAGCCGTTTCTGTGGGTGACTCTGGGTGGGGGCGATACAGCTGTGGACTATTCCTTTTTTGCCAAAAGTGGTCTCAGATTTTCACTTGAATCAGTCAATTTCCCTGCTGCCTCTGGATACTAGGCCGCTGGATTAAGGAGGTAGTCACAGCTACATATGTGGATGTTGTCTTCCATTGCCTTTTGCCAAGCTGCTCCTCCTTACACACCTTTTCCAGGCATTACTGCCTGAATGTGCAGGCCCGGGAGGACACAACCATTGCACGTGTGCTGTTGATCAGACCATGGACAGCCTCCTGCCCTGTTCGGGAGTAGCATTGGTACATCCCACTGGTTTGGGATCCACCTGTTTGTATGCTAAGAAAAGGAGAAATTACTACTCACCTAATAATTTCCTTTTCTTTAATAAGAACAGGTGCATCCACCTTTCCTACCCTTGGCTGCTGGATGGTTGTACTATTGTCCTCCCGTGTGGCCATGTATTCCAGGGATTACTGATAATTGTCACTCCAGGCCCTAGACTAGTGTTATTACACTCTGTCTGAGCTCCGTGTTTTCTTGTTGGCTGAGTGCTGGAATGATTATCTGTTATTAATCAAGTTTTGTTAGTTTGACATCAGTTGGCTTTTGCAGAGAATACAGTGCAGGGGTATATATATACAATTGTTAGCTTTGCTCTATCGCCATCTGCTGGTAGATGTGCATAACCCACTGGTTTTGGATCCACCTGTCCTATTAAAGGAAAGGAAATTACCGGGTAAGCAGTAACTTCTTCTTGTATTCTAAGTGGTTGCCATATGCCCATGTGCAGTGGGATGGGAACTAAAGAGTGACTTTCTTCAGTGGATAACATGAACTGGGGCAAACTGCTAGCCAGGGAGCTATATGGCACTTATAATGCAGCTTCAGAAGACAACTATCAAGTTAGTTTCCCTGTAATTATGGCAGCTTGTAAGCAGGGTCGCAGACCCAGCTATCTTCTAAATTCTTCGATAGGCCCAGCACTGAGCTGCTGGTGGAGCAAATGATTCGCTAGTAGGCTCTAGGCTGCATCGCCTAAGACCTCAGATGGTTTCTATTGGTGGGGTCCAAGCACCTCTCTTTAGGAAAGGCGGAGGGCCAGAACTGGCCCCAGCCTAGCCCCAAGGACCTGCTGCCATCAACCAACGTGCTCCCAGCTCTCATGGGGCTTCAACTGATAAACATACTCCATGCAACAGAGTCAGCACCTGGCCCAAGGCCAACAAGCCTCTGGATCCTGTAGTTCCAACTCCCTCTATGCAAGGGAGCAGAATAAGGATTCACTCAGTTTGTCCAAATAATCTTGAGCACACTGGTGGCTTCAGTGGGAAGGTGGGGGCCAAGAGAAGAACCAAAGTTGGATCAGCCCTGCATTCTTAAGTGCCCATGCATGCAGTAGGATTAAACCAGAAGTGGATCAGTTGGCAACCCCTAGTGTCCATCCTACTGACCAAAAGTGTATTTCAATTCCCTAAATGCTTTTCTGTAAGACCAAGGGCAGCGTCCCGAGGAGTCCCTTTGCGACAGCACAGAACATTCCGGAAGTGATGATGATTAGTGAATCACCATTTTGTTGTAATGGCCCCCGTTTTTTTGGTCCTAACTAAGGACTTGGGTCAGCCTGAGCACAGTTGACTTCTTCAAAACGCAAAGAAGGCTTTGGTGAGGGATGTGTTTTGGTTTGTTTTTTTGAGCCGGGTAGAATGGCAGGAAGCTGAGGCATACTAAGCTAACTCAGCTTTTAGCTGTATGGGGACATCCTTCCTCACATGGTCACTGTCTCTGGCCAGAAGTGAGAGAAGTTTTGCCCAGTCTCAGCCTTAAACACAAAAAAAAAAAAGCCAAACCAAACACTGAGCTTGCTGCGCTGGCCATACTGCTCTGAAGCACGAGAGTCACCTCATCTCTTCAGTCGAGCCCAGGCAGTCTCTGCTTTTTCAGAGGGGATAGGGTGTTCTTTTTAATAGGCCACATGGATCCTGTTTTTCTTTTCTAGGTCACACATTTTGCTGCTTTTCTTTTCAAATTCGTTAGGTCTTCCATGCTGCTCAGAACTCAGCAGCTTCTGGCATCGGTCAAAACATAAGAGTTTTTCCCCCAGTCCCTGCCCCCCCTCTCCCCCAAATTATATTCAACATATCAAATTTACCACTCCCAGAGCTCCTGCAATGTGGGGTAGGGAGCAAGGTGGAAACAGTTTAATTGAACGCTGGTGTGGTTTGTGCCTCCCGGGACTCTGCCAACACAAGGCGCACCCCGTATAAGAAGCAAAAGCCATTTCCCCCCCCCCCCCTTCTTCTTAGCCACTTCTCGCCTTTACAAGCTAAACTCTCCACCCGGAGCCTTATCTGCTGCGATTTTGTGCCATGCATGAAAAATGAGGAGAAAAGCCCGTTCCCCCTCCAAGTACGGTGGGAAGGGGCTCAACATTGCACCCAGGTCAAACCAAAAGGGGGCCAAAGCAGGCCTGGTTTTGTCCCGTGGTGTGCACAGAGGTGTCGTTCTAATTTCCCCTCAACTAAAACCCCCCCAGTCACTACATCTTCCCGCATGCAACGGGAAGGTGGGGGGGACCATGAGAAACCAGGAATGGATTGGCCTCCGCTGGCAACCCTAACCCTCAAAGGTTCCCGGGTCCCTTGGGCAATTCTAGCCTGTTCTGGTGGCCATAACCAAATTTTAAATAAATAAAAAGAATCCTCAGGGTTTGATCCAGTTGGGGCAGCGGACGGCTCCAAGTCCTCAAGAAGCGGCTGAGCAGGTCCTGGTGTTAATCTCCAGTCTCCGCTTGGGCCTCTAAGTCCTGGAGCGACAACGGGCAGAGGATCAGCCTGGTCCCTCACAGCCCAGAGCCATGTTGGTCTCCCCCCCTTCCCCTAACCCCTCTATAAACGATGGCTTCTCCTCCCCCCCCCCCCCAAAACCTAGCCAGTAGTGCACCCTGCCATCCCGTGCAGAGCAAAAAAAACCTTGCACCAGCCATCAAACAGCATTGCAGCACACAGAGAGCCTACTTCTGGGACATTTGAGGGAGGGGGGGGAGATAAAGGAGTGCTGTTTTTTGTGTGTGTAAATAAAGCTTGCTTTCATTTAAAAATAAAGTAAAAAAAAAAAATTTCTAAATGTAATTTCAGGGGACCCAGGCTGCAGAGGGGCCAGGGTCCCGATTAACTTTAAGGGCTAATCGATACTTATTATTGTGGTGGCGGGGATGGGGATGCAGTGAATGGGTGGGAGTCTGTTTTGAAGTGGGGTGGGGCTTTCCATGCAAGAATTTTTAGAGCTTGCTTTATTTTATTTATGGGGTTGTTTGGTTGGTTTTTGTTTTGTTTTTTTTTGGGGGGGGGGGGGAGGGGTGGAGCTGTTTTTGTGATATTTTTGCAGGCTTTGAAAATACTTTGAATATGTGATTTGAAAACATTTAAGGGAAAAACATGCTTAGGGGTAGATATATAGATAGATAAGTTTATTTTGGGGAGGGGGTGTTTCATTTTCAGGGGTGGTTTGTTGGTTTTTTGGTTTTTTTTTTAATAAAAGCATTGATGTGGGATAGGGAGTTACTTTTCAAAAGAATACAGTTACAAACATTAAGACAAAAAAAAAAACAAAACTCAGACTGCCCAGCTGTTAAATAAATCCTCCCTTCAGCCCTCGCCCAGTTCCACCTCTTACCACCCCTGTCTCCTTCCCCACCCTCCAACCTCCCACCGCAGGCGCCGACGAGCAACCGAGCGTGTTTTCCCCCACCCTTCCTCCAGCAAAGGCCGTGGAAGCCAAGCGCCACACCACTGGAGCCGAGGCGGTGGGAAATAAGGCACGGAAGACCTGGAGGACTAGCGCCATATGGGGCTGGATTTGTTGCCTGGAGAAAAGAAGGTGGACCGAGAGGAGGAGGGACTTGTGTTCCGGGGGTGGGGAAGGAAGGGTAGAGTCTGTATTGCCTTTGTACACTGTTGGCTTGTTCTTAACTATGCAGCTGTTATGTGAAGGGGGTAGGGCTGGATGGGGACTTGGGTCCGTTGCATGTGACACTGCTGGGCATGGCCCCCCCCTTTCAGAGAGGGGAGAGATGAACCTTCTAGTGGGCCTCACCCTTAAAACAGGTCACGTTTCCTCCTCCCCCAGCATAGCATCGTCCGCTGGGGGCCTACGTGCTTCTTCCCACTGATTTTGGGATGGCGGCCTGCAGCACCGGAAGCAGGGATTAGAACCCAGGTGGCCTCACATTCCTAGTCCCAGACTAACTACCAGGACCAAACTTCCTTTCCTCAACCAAAAAGGCTCAATTCAAAGAAAAGTTGGGGGTTTTCCCCCCTTGGGTATCAAATTGACCCCTCCTCCCCATTTCCTGCCCACTCAACCCTAGTCCATACTTTTCTTCAGAAACTGGACCTACATTTCCCAAAGCTGCAAGGGTGGGAAAAACTGGCTTGGCTTAACTGCTCCCTCATGACATCTGATTGCCTTATTTTCCCCATTAATCTTACCCTCCAAATTTCCCCAAAACACGTCTGACCCATTTCTTCATTAAATCAAAGAGCCAACATGGACCAGTGGGGAGACACCCAAGGTGGGACTGTGTGGGGGGGGCAGGGTAGCTTCGCTGTAAGATCCGAGCTTGGGGGAACAAGGCTGTGGAGACTACTGCTTGCAGAGGAGAACTGTAAAGGAAGGCCACAGAAAGGATAAATCCCACTCCTGCCACCAACTCTAGTGTGCCACCTCAGCAAGCCATTGCGGTTTGACTTTTTCCTCTCCTCCACTTAGAATATAAACTCCATGCAGCAGGGAATGCGTCGCCTTCCATCCCCATGTACGTTAATGGCTCTTAGCAAAGCATGAGAATGTTAAAATCAAGGGGGCATTGGAATGAAAGGGTAGGCTTGTAAGGCAGTTTCATAGCAGAAATGGCTTTATACACAGCCAGACCAGGTTGCAGCAGTACAGATTTGGACGTGGGGGCCAGTTTTCTTGGATGCCTTCCCTGCTGCAGTTCAAGGAAGCCACACCGCACCAGAACATCTATATAAAGTGTATTAAGCCTTGGGTCATGACTCTTGCTCTTATGCAGTACAAGGGCAATCAGATGACTTCATAACAATGAACAGGGCCAACCCCTACTGTAGTTTCCTGTTTTCTTTCTTTTTTTAAATCTCATCTCAAAGAATTGTGGGATTGGAGGGGTTCCTGCACCTTCTGTTTACAGAACACAGTGCGGGAAAGGCCACAAACTCCCAGAAGGCCTTGAGGTGAAACATGAACGGCAGGAGGTGTTAGTGGGAGCCATCGCAGCAGCCCTACCCAGGAAAGCAGCAATTGTAAGACTCTTGTGAACTAATTAAAAGTAAGGTTGATCCTTGGCTACTGCTGAACCCTGCAGGAAAGTCAATATTTGGCTACACCTGCACCAATAGGGGGGGGGGGGCAGTTGAGTAAACATCCAGTCTGTCTTCCCAAAAGCCTGAATGTCTCAATTAAAAACAAAAAAAGCCACACACACAATGCTTCTGAGAATTAAAGCCATTTTCCTGAGAGCAACTTCCAAAAAGAACTCGCGTCTTTTTTTTTGTACCTCATCCTCTTAACTGTACTGAATTGCATAAATCGCCTCTGGATGTACGATCAAATCAGTGTTTCAGCAATATCACATAACTGCTACACACGGAAACAGGATGGCAGGAAAAAAAAGTATAGAGCCTATGTAGTCTGCTCAGCCCTATAATCCCTACCACTCCCTTCCGAGATCCCGTGCTTCTCCCATTTGTGCCTGAAATCAGATACTGTCCTGGGTCCCCACCCCCTTCAGCTACAGATCCTCCTTTCTATTGAAAAAGACTCGCCTCCTGCACAGTCATACCTTGCAGGTAAACATCTCCATTATTTCTCTAGAGTTTCTCCCCATATGCTTTACAATGAAGACCAGGGATCTTTTTAGTAGCCCCCCCAACACCACCCTCTTTGTATTCTTTTAAAGTGCGACCTCCAGACCTGTACGCAGTATTCCGAGTTAGGGACTTGTAGAAGGGCCATATCACCTTTTTTCTGCTGACCATTCCTCTCTCCCTATGCACCCAAGCAGCTTTCTGGCTTTTGCCTTATGCACCTGTTTGGACATCTTAAGACCATCAGATATGATCACCACCCACCGCTCTTGCTTTGTGCATAGAAGAACTTAAGATCCCTAGACTGTACTGCTCTCCTGGGTTTTTTGCAGCCCAAATACAGGTCTCTGCCTTTATTTTTTTTTTAAGCATTAAATCAGAGCTGCCAGACCCCTAGACCAGTGATGGCGAACTCCAGTCCTCGAGGGCCACAAACAAGCCAGGGTTTTCAGGAGATCCACAATGAATATGCATGAGATAGATTGGCATACATTGGAGGCAGTGCATGCAGATCTTTCTCGTGCATATTCATTGTGGATCTCCTGAAATCCTGGCTTGTTTGTGGCCCTCGAGGACTGGAGTTCACCTTCACTGCCCCTAGACCATTTACTTCACTAGATCTCTGCTCCTGTCTTCCATACGCTTTCTGGTTGTCTATGTGGGTTATGCTCATCGACCAGCAGATGGAGACAGAGCAACAGACCTTGATGTCACTCATATGCATATGTGCTCACATGAGCCTGCCAGTATATCTGTAACAAGTTAAACTGCAAACAACTTTAATTTAAACCAACCAATGGTATATTTTACTGTCTATTTTTTTTTTAAACCCTTGGACTTCCAGTAGAATAAGAAAACTAAGGACAGAATGTACGGCGTATACTGAAAGTCACTCATCTGATGTGAGATCTATAAAAGGTTACCATCTCTAATTTCTTGTCTTCTCACTTTTCATATACAGAGAAGAGATGGAAATATGGCAGCATACGGAGAGTTCTGGACTGGTCTTAAAAAAAAAATAAAAAAAATAATTTCCTGGGGTTTTTTTTTTAATCAGGCAAAATGTAATTTCACCTTCCTCTTCATCCTGTCAGACCAGTCCAAACAAGTGGGATGTACCCATGCTACTCCCTAATAGGGAGGGACGCTGCCCCAGCCCATCACAGAACTGCCAAAGTGAAAAAGGCCTCCACTCTGCACCTGACATCCAAGCAATAATGCTTAGAAAAAGTGTGCAAAGACCACTGAGTTGCTGCCTTACAGATCTCCAAAACTAACATACCTCATCCGGACCCATCGGAGAGTCTTATAAAGAATCACTTCATGTTCCACACGCCAAAACCTTTCAACACAAATCCCTCAGAGACCGAGCATTCTCAACAGCAGGACCACCACTATGGAACTCCGTCCCATCTGACCTGCGGCAGGAACCCTGCCTACCGACGTTCAGGAAAAGGCTGAAAACATGGCTTTTTAAAAAAAGCTTATCCAGACCTCAACTGATCCTTACCTACCAGCCATTTACTATCAGACATTACAATCACTTTGTTAACAATCTCCTTCACTACATCAATTCTACTACACTGTAAATAATTTTGCAACATTGTAAATAATTTGCTCTCAGTTAATCTCCTTCTTCTCTCTCTTCTGCTCCCAGTTGTGCACTTCCCTGTTTTATTGTAACTCCAATTTTCTAACCATGCACTTATTTTATTTAAACAGTTTTTATATACCGTTGATTAGATAAAGTCCATCTCTACGGTTCACTTGTTATATACAGAGAAGTAAAAAATTATATCACACCCTGTTAAATGTAAACCGGCATGATGTGATACCGGTCATGAATGCCGGTATAATAAAAACACTAAATAAATAAATAAATCTCCAAAGGAGATACCAAGCACAATTCTGCCAGAGGTAGTCTGTGCTCTTGTAGAATGGGCTCACATCTATTTAGGAAAAGTAGCCCTGGAAGCCACATAGACCACTGTAATGATCTCCTTAATCCAAGGTGCCAGAGTAGCCTTTAGTGGCTGCCTCACCTTTGCAAACCCTACCATACAGCATAAAAAGATGATCCGATCTCCTGAACACCCTAGTAACCTTGAAATACTTGAAGAAAAGCATCCTGATATCCAAGTCTTTGAGAATACCCTCATTCTTTCCAACCAAATCTCCTCTAAATGACAAAGAAACGGACTGATTCAGATTGACTACCGAAACCATGTTTGGCAAAAAGGATGGACCTGTAGAAATCTGGACCATGTCCTTCATAAACAGGAAGGGCTCGCTGCATGATCAGGCTTGCAACCCGGAAATCCTTCCAGCAGAACAAATAGGAAGACCATCTTCAATGTAAGCAATCTGAGATATTACTCTTGAGGAGCAGAAATTGAGATCCTGCGAGAAAGAACACCAAAACATCCATGTCCCAAAGCATACGGAACCAAAAGTAGAGGCTGAACATGTTTCATTCTCCTCCAAAAACGAGACATCTGGGTACGATGACAATGGCCTAACCCAATTACGCCCCCATTAGCAAATGAGAGCTGCAACCTCCACTTTTAACTCTTGCAAAAACTCCAGGATCAGCGGAATGGAAGCCTTCTAAGTCGTGCACAGACACTCAGTACCACCAGTTCTCAAAACTCTCCAAAACTACACATAGGCTAAGAAAGTGGAAAATGTCCTAGCCTTTAGAAGAGTAGCCATCATAGCTGAAGACCAGCCCTTCTTCACTAAAAGCACTCTCTCAAGGGCCAAGCTGTCAGACCAATTGGATCCAAATTGTCGAGAAGAATCAGACCTCGGGATAGCAACCCCTTGTGAGCTGTGCAACAGACACAAGAGATCTGTATACCAAGGCCAATGTGGCCAATCCAATGCCACCAGAATCACCAGTCCCAGATGCCATAAGCTACTCTGGAGTACCCAGTCTATCATGAATCAAGAGGGGAAACACATACAGCACCGCCATAATGGGCCACACCTGAACCAAGGCATCCAATTCGGCCAAGAGTTTCCCTCTTCTGGCTGAGAAACCCTCGCACCTTTGCATTCTTGCCGATTGCCATAAGATCCAACTCCAGCAACCTACACCGGTCCACAATGCGATCAAAGGCCTATTGGAATAGACACTGCTCCCTTGGGTTTCCTACGTTGCCACTGAGGTAATGTCGGAACATTATCCATCCTTGCTATGTGCAACGCTGGCAGAGCTTTCACATTTTCTCCCAAGAGAGAAGAATATCTATCTCTGACGACACCCGAGGGCTTCTTGTCCTTGATTTATGTAAGCTACGGCTGTGGCACTGTCAGACATTACCCCGACGGCCTGACTCCTTAACCGAGCAGCGAATTCCAGGACCACCAAATGAATCACTCTGGCCTCCAACCAGTTACACACTGCTTTTCTGTTTCCCCTAAATGTTCCCATCCAGATAATTGCCCCATTTTAATAAAGTAAATTTTCCTGAAGTTTAGGACTCTCGTCTCAGAAAGCAGAGTTGCTTACCTGTAACAGGTGTTCTCCTAGGACAGCAAGATATTAGTACTCACATGTGGGTGACATCATCAGATGGAGCCCAGCACAGAAAACTGTCAAAGTTTGTAGAACTTTGACTAGGCACCCCGAGCATGCCACTATCCACGCAGGGTCCTTCTTCAGTCTTGTAATATAGAATTCACGAAAAATAAAATAAAAATTAGAAACCCAACTCTGTGGGGTGGAGGGTGGGTTTCCTGAGGACTAACATCCTGCTGTCCTAGAAGAACACCTGTTACAGGTAAGCAACTCTGCTTTCTCCTAGGACAAGCAGGATGGTAGTCCTCACATGTGGGTAAATACCTAGCTACAGGCTGCTCCCGTACGAACCAGGGGCACACAGCACTTAACTAGGTGCTAACAGACACAACACACTAGTGCTGGTGACAACAGGGGGAGCCAGCCTGAACCCGAACAAGGGGCATAAGGTCGGGTTTAACTATGGAAAAGGTTCTGCAGGACCGACTGACCGAAATGGCTGCCATGTCGACCTTCTCTGTCCAAGCAGTAGTGTGAAGCAAAGGTGTGGAGAGAACTCCAGGTTGCAGCTTTGCATATTTCTTCCATGGGGACCGCCCGCAAGTGGGCCACCGAGGTTACCATGGCTCGAATGGAGTGAGCTTTGATATGGACACCCAGCTGTAGACCCGCCTGCTCATAGCAGAAAGATGTAGTCTGCAAGCCAGTTAGACATGGTCTTCTTGGATACAGCAACTCCCAAACTATTTTTGTCGAACAAAATGAAGAGTTGCGTAGACCGTCTGTGGCCTGCTGTTCGTTCCAGATAGAACACCAAAGCCCTTTTGCAGTCTAGGCTGTGTAGAGTTTGCTCACCCCGATGCAAATGAGGCTTAGGAAAGAAGGTTGGCAGGACGATGGACTGATTAAGGTGGAACTCAGTCACCTTCGACAGAAATTTAGGGTGAGTGCGGAGAACTACCCAATCGTGGAAGAACTTCATGTTGGGTGGATATGACACCAGCGCCTGAAGTTCACTAACCCTGCGCGCCAAGGAGACCGCTACCAAGAAAATAACCTTCCAGATCAGGTACTTCAGGTCGAAGAGCTCAAAGGGAGCCTTTATCAGGTGGGCCAAGACCACATTCAGGTCCCAGGAAACCGCAGGGGGCCTGAGGGGAGGTTTCAGCTGGAGTAGACCACGCATGAAACAATCCACAACAGGCTGCATCGAGATGGGCGATCCATCCACTCTTTGGTGGTAGGTTTCAATCACACTGAGGTGCACTCTCACCGAGGTGGTCTTTAAGCCAGCATTCAAGAGGTACAGTAGGTAATCTAACAACTTGGAGGTAGAACATGAGAACAGATTCAACCCCTGGTTGTCACACCACACCAAAAATCTCTTCCACTTTAGGCTGTAAGATTTCCTAGAGGAAGGTTTCCTGGACTCCAGCAGGACACGAGATACTCCCTCAGAGATTATGGGGCTGTAAAATCATCCTTTCAACATCCAAGCCATGAGGGACAAGGCCTGGAGGTTGGGATGGCGCAGCCTCTCCTGATCTTGCATTATGAGGTCCGGAGACGTTCCCAGATGGATCGGGACCCGGAGAGAAAGGTCCTGCAGGAATGGGAAGCAGATCTGCTGGAGCCAATAAGGCGCAATGAGAATCATGGTCCCCTGGTCCTGAGTGGCCTGGCGCCACTGAGACCACAGGTTCCACTGCACCCTGCGCATGGGAAGGCTATCAAAGGGGGTGACATGGACAGTCGCAGCCATGTGCCCCAGTAAGCGCAACATGGCGCGCACCGACATTTGGCAAATCTGTGAGATCGTCCCTGACAATGAAGCCAAGGTCTCACGGATTTGCCAAATGTCGGAGCTGTGTCGAACCTGGCACCTATGAAGTTCAGATGTGGGGACAGAAGCAGTTGAGACTTGGGGTAATTAATTAAAAACCCCAAGTTCTCCAAGATTTGAATGGTGGCCTGTAGGGACTGCAGCATTCCCTGTCTGGAGGCGCTCTTTACCAGCCATCGTCCAGATAGGGAAAAACTTGCATGCACTGCCTTCACAGATGCGCAGCCACTGCCGCAAGACATTTCGTGAAAATGTGGGGCACAGATGCCAGTCCGACGGGAAGCACCCTGTACTGAAAATGGTGTTCACCCACCACAAACCAGAGATATTTCCGGTGGGCGCGGGCAATCCCTTTGTGAGCATAGGCATCTTGTAGATCGAGAGAGCAAAGCCAGTTCCCCTGGTGCAGAAGGGGAATAAGGACAGCGGCGGAGGCACCGAGAGGGCCAGTGGCTCGATACCCTGTAGGACTCGTCCCATCGCTAGATACACCCTGCGCTCCAACTCCTCCTCGACATCGGTGGGGGCTGCTTCGGGCCCTTGACTTTGACTGGTGTTGATGTCTCATTGGTACGGGGCTGCTTCGGGGGTGCAGGCAAAGCTGGCGCCTTCCCAAGCTTGGAGCCATGGGAGGAAGATGACCGATGCCGGTGCTTCCTTGGTTTGCCCCAATGCCAAGGATGATGGCGACGACCCAGACCTAGAGAGAGAAGAAATGGATATAGGTTGATCCACAGCACCTATCTCCAGCTGGGGGATTGGCGAGGGAGAGGACAAGACGGCTCCAACGCCTCTGGGGTCTTCCTTGCCTGGGGTGTTGACGCCCCTGACACAGAGGTCGAAGGATCAAACTTTCTGGCGCCAAACAATTTGTCCATCTTGAACAGGCGTGCTTGATGACCCTTGCGGGTCATCTGAATACAAAAAGGACAGCCATGCACAGGATGCAGACCTCGTGGGGGTCTGTGATAAACATGGTCCGAAAGCACTGGGGGCAGTGACGGAACCCCGAGGAAGCCATCAAGAAAAATAACCACCGAGCAGTCGATGACCTGTGGTCAACGGAGGATGGCACAGTCCGTGATCAACCGCAGAGAATGTAAGTAACTTACCACGATGCCTCTAACTAGGGCCAGGAAAGAAAGATTGAGGGACTCGGCGTGGAAAGGTATGAGAAGACTCGAAACAAACTTTTTGAAAGGAAAAAAAAAAAAAGAGTGCGAGCTCCACGTCCGCGAGGCAACAGTTTCGCGGAAGAGAAGAGATTGAAGAGGGACCCCGCTTGGACGCGTGGATAGTGGCATGCGGGCATGCTCAGTGTGCCTAGTCAAAGTTCTAGAAACTTTGACAGAAGTTTTCCATGCCAGGTTCAATCTGATGATGTCATATATATAGACATTACTACTTAAAAAAATATTTATATTTGAATAAAAGTAAATTTTTCTTATGATACAATTCAATAATATACCCAAGATTCACAAGAAGTGTGTTAATGCTGGGATTAGTGGACCCTTGGGCCGGCCGTGCAGATGAAGATTGGATGAGAAGAGAACTCCGCTGAGATGATATGGCCGGGAGGCGGCACGGAGCCGGGAGACCAAGCAGGAGCTTCGCCAGTGGAAGCCCATGATATCCCCGGGAAGAGCCCCTGAGGACCCGGGCTGCTGGGACTTAGGAGCAGTCTCCTGGAGCAGAAGTCCAGCTGAGTGGAGAACAGTCCGAGGATCTGAACTGGTAGCAGGCAAAGAGAAAAAGTATACGAACCAAAAACAAGAACCAGGAAGTCAGTCCGAGGGCTGGAAAGCAGAAACTGAAGCGGAGACTGGAACTAGCAAGGAAGCAAGGAAGCAGAGGCTGGAACAGGCGAGAAAGCTGAAACAGGAGCACAGGACCAAGGACAGCAACAATCACTCCTTAGAATGAACTCTGTTTCAAGGCAACGACTTCAGTCAGACGCCGGGTTTAAATATCCTGCCGGGTATGACGTCATCTCGGGGGCTGGCCTCGGTTTCATGCCCCTGCACCTCCAACTGCCTTCCCCTTGTGTCCGCGCATGCCTAAGGGGGGGGGGGGGGGCGGAGCTCTAAAGCGGAGCTCGGCGGAGTCTCCCTCGTGGAGACGCTGCCGCGGAGAAGGCCTAGAAGGCCTGAAAAATGCCGGACACAATCACGGGACCCCAGGGCGGAGGAAGGTAAGGACCCGGTCGCAAGTCCAGCGACTGGGACCGCAACAAAGTGTCTACTTAATAAAGACAACATCATAGATCTTCTTACTGCAAAGCAGTCCCTCAAATGGTTTCGCTTGCACTTTCCTGCTTACCTATGGCTGTTATCCAGGGAACAGTTAAAAGTGTTGATTGCTTGAAACAATGGATCTAACAAAGTGGCAAATCAAATGAAGTATTACTTTCTTCTTGAATAGCAGAACCAAAGGTCCTCAAATATTTTCACTTGCACCTTCCTGCGTACATAGCTCTGTTTACCCGTGGAACAGAAATAGTGGTTGCTTAAAACAATACATCCAAGAAAGTGGCAAAACCAAAAGGAATAATAGGTTCTTCTTGAATAGCAGAACCTAACAGTTCTCAATCCCGACAAGGGCCCGACTGTTTCGCCGTCAACGGCTTCCTCAGGGGAACATTCTTTCATATTCTGCCTCAAACATAAAACCTAAAGTCAGAGTTTTTCATATAAAAATAAGAGATTGATGTCATTCATAAGAAATATCATTTCCATAATATAAAAACAAACTTTCTTTTTTAAAAGACATGCTTACACATCCGTTGTATTAAATATAATGTATTTGCATCTAATGTAGGAAGATCGGTATAAAAAAACAAAAAATAAATAAATAAATAAAATAAATAGAAGTACAGAGGGGCTCAAATACATCTAATGTTTCATTAGAATTTTCAATCTAAAAATGTATAAATATATAGACCCGAAACACGACTTAAAAGGTTTAAAACCACACAGAAACAGGGCGATTACTCAAATAGCAGCTCACCTCAGTAAAACGCTCAGTGCCCACAAACGTGTCTGAATCTCTCGCTCGAGTGATATATGCCATTGTATGCCCTTCTTCTAAACTTTATATTGGTCAAACCAAATTATCTACTACAACTAGGATTATACAACATAAAAGCTGTATTACAACTCAAAAGTTAGAATATCCGCTTGTCAAACACTGGTTAGAGTTTAATCATTCTCTTGAACAATTAACATTTTTTGTAATTCCAACAACTTCATTCTGGTAGAGGTGGTAACATTTCGCTTAAGCTTCAAGGTTGTGAGCAAGAATACATTTATAAACGGCAAGGGCTAGATACAATCATTGAATGGGAAGCTTTCTTTTGATATAATTAGCTTACTAATTAGTCTGTAGGCTTTGTAGTCAAGTACCATTATTTGGTGGGAAATGTCCTTAATTAATTCTTAAGGCTTTAGGAATTATGCTCGTATTTATCAGTTAGATATGACATTGTTCTTTTTGAATTTAAAAGACCTCTGGGAATAGGTTTCTTCAGATATCGGGAGAGGTTTGTGGTCTTGAGTCACCTAAAATTTTAAGAAGCTTCTCAAGCTCCTTCCCAAAAAGATGCCTCCCTTTAAAAGGCAGCTTACACAAACATGTTTTGGACCAGGAGTTTGTCGCCCAGTGGCAGAGCTATAACAACCTTCTTGCCCCTACTGACGACGTCAACAATCTTGCAGTTACCCTTACGATATCATACAGAGCATCTGAAATAGGCAGCTACAGCTATCCAACCTAGACAGCTCTTCGCCTAGCCAGCACAACACCCTTGACACATTGACTATTAAAGATTGCTACCTGCAGGACTAGGGAACTTGCAGTAAACGACTGCTTCAAGGACCATGCTAATCTCTTGTCTTGATAATTTTCTTTGACGCTGCTCCACCTTCCACCTGCATGGTGGTCCTTCCTCGTAACTGTGGCCACTATAGCATCAAACTCTTGGGTTGCTATAGGAAAGGAGTATAAACTTATTGTAAATTCTAAAACTTGCTTCTGGCATTCCCATCCCGGGAAAACGGCCTAGCTTCTAAGGAAAAAAGGGCCTTCTCAAAGCCTTCAAAAACTGGGTCCCACTCAGGTACGCTCCTCAGTTTCCACAAGTCTCAAGGCTGTGGTAACCTGAGCAATCGATTGCCGACATCTCGTCTCTAGGAAATAGTCTTACCTGTACTTCATCTTCACCCCTGAATATATTTCCCCTTCCTCAATGGAATCCAGGCTACTGTCAGGACCTTCCATTTCATTATCTATGTACTTATGGATTTTATATACCGTCGTTTGTTTGGGGGGGGAGCCATCACAACGCTTTACATGAGCAAATTAATAATCACAAATAAAATCATGGTAACAATTTAAAAAGTGTTAAGCGGTATAGGTTGGTTTTGGCACATATAATCAAAATAGTACAAATAGGCCTGCTCCATTTCAGAAGGGCTCAGTTCTACTGCCTGGGCATCTGACCCCTTTTCCCATCTGAGACCTGCTCAGATCAGCAGAAACAGATCCTGCCAAGAACATATTTTCATCCCTTTCTCCTTTACTCTGTAAAGCCTGAAATGCTACATGCAAAACTCTTTAAAAAAAAAAAAAAAAAGGGAATATTCTACAGAAGGTTGTCCGACTTCCTTAGAAATCACGCCAAAATGAACATTTTTTTGTGTCTGGGACTAATTTCAGGGCCTCCTGAAACATCATTACTCTACTCTGTGCAGGCCCAGAGGCTGAGAAGGCCTTTTTCAACAGCCAAACAGCCTGCGGGAGCCGAAAAAGACTTCGCCTGACTTTGTGAGACAGAGTCTGGCTCACTAACTTTTTTTTCTTAAGAGGACTGCGCCGACTTTGGCGTTTCACCTTGATCCGCGTACGAGGCTATCAGCAGCCGAGCGCTTACTTCCACATCCGCAACGCTTAACTTTAAGCAGTACTTACTATGGCCAAAAAAGTTCTCTCAAGCAAGAGCTTTCTCTTACCAAGGAGTGTTTGAAATCCTTGTTAAAAAAAAACAACACACAGTAAAGGCAACACCTCTCTCATCTCAGGAGGTATTCTGCCAGCTGAGTAAACTGCATGCTTCACTGCAGGGAACAGAAAAAAACCGGCAGGATCTTGGCCAAATTCGTACAAATAATTCGCACTCAATACCGGTTCTTTAACCTTCCGAGGAACCCTTAAAAGCCCCTTAGCAGTAACAAAGGAGACCGTCCCTCCAGAAGCTGGAGACAGAACAGTGGCAATACCGGTTCTGTGCTAAGTATATATGTTAGTGATGTCATTAAAAGATCTCTGTCTCCAGCTGCTGTGTAAGTGGATTAAACCCATAGGCTCCTGACTGGCAGCACAGAAGGAGATGGAATAAACTTTTCAGCATTGCAGCAAACCCTCCAGTCTGTGCGGTGAAGCCTATAATCACTTAAAAAAAACAAAAAAAAACACATGCAGGCAAACATTTTCATTTTATTCTAGCTAAGTACTTACAGTATGTCTTACTGCAGACAAGTCAACATTTACGTGGACTGCAGCTAAACAAACATGATGATCCCACCAGACAGGAAGGCACAGGTTAACCCAAGTGCGTTAAGAACATAAGCCTTTATGCTCCCTGCTGCTACTTAAAGGCTATCAATTTTCAGAACTTCATTTAGGACTACAATTCACTTGCCTGCATTTAGACAGCTGGTGCAGAAAACCGGTGCAAGAGCGCTTAACTTCTTTTCCCAGCCTTAGCTCCGGTTTTTTTAGGCTCCTAAATTCAGCAAAAATAGGCACACATTCAATATAATTACAACCATGAAAACATTTAAGCTTAGCATGTTGGCAGCTATTTCAGGTCTTATGAAAAAAAAAAAGTCACTATTTAAGCCTACTGTAAGCAAAAAAAAAAAAAAGATAGATATTTAAGTTGTAAGCTTAAAGTCAAGTCTTGATTTAAGATTCCCAGAGACAAGCAAATAGTTAAGAATACAAAATAAGCCAGCAAACATTTATTTGGCTTGTTTTAGCATCATTTTGGGCTTCTTGGACAAACTTCTTAGGCCACGTGCAATTAAGGATTTTGAGAAGCTTGTAAGCCACTGAGGAATTTAGAACACTCCCTGAAATAAGGCATCTTTCTTATCAGCCCCCTCAGACTAGTCCAGATGCATGAGTTTCTCTCCCCTACCAGCAGATGGAGACAGAGAAAAAAAGCATTACTGCAGTTACTCAGTATTCTCCGTCTCCAGCAGATGGTAGAGGTACAAAACCTGCAGCCAGACTTGTAGACAAAATTTGTGGGTCCCAGGGTGCTACTGGGAGCATTCCCCTGAGTGAGTTGAGCATGAGATCAGTGGCCCTTTGATAGCTTGGACCCTATCCGGGGGGGGGGGGGGGGGGGGGGGGGGGGATTGAAAGCCAGTGGTGCTGGCTCATTCAGACCACAGCCTCCTGGAAAGGTAAGTATTGTAATCTCTATTTGGGGGGGGTCTGGTCCCTTTAAGAAAAATTAAAAAATATTTTAAAAAGCGGCTACAGTTTTTCAGCTGGATGAGCTCTGCGTGCCTTAGCAGTCTGGAGGGTACGGGAGGGCTTCTGCCCATGGTGTAGGCTGTGGTGGGAGCAGCACAGGAACCGTGAACAAAGAGGAAGCCTGGGGTGAATTTCACAGTGGCAACATTCAAGGAATTTGGCCATCCCCCAAAAGTGGAAAGCAGTGTTTGGCCCACAGGCCAAATTGTAGGCCTCTGGTTTACGCTTGGGCTGTGTAAGAGGTGGGGAGGGTTCTTCTGGAGTCTCCTTGGCTGCCACAGAAGAAAGGAAATTGACAGTCTTATAGGCCGGATCCCTTTAATGTGGAGGAAGGTTAACAGCACGGGACTGGCAGCCACCTTGCCGCCTTCTGCCATGGGGCAGGCTGCAGCAGGGGAGGGGACTGCCAAGTCTCCACCGTTGTCACCCATAGCCAGGGAAGCCAGGGTCCCACAGGACAACGCTACAGGTCATCTTGGGTTTTTATAGCGAGGATTCTGCCGCGGAGGACATTTTTCTGCAGATTTTGTGCTTTTAATGCACAAAGCCTTTCTGAAGAAAAGAGCTGGGGCAAAGGGGCCCTCTCCGAAGAGATCCTCCAAGGCAAGGGCTGGTGGTTGCGTTATGCCCAAAAAGGAGAATTAAACCCAATCCCAATGCTTGGACTTTGGGGCTGACACGTCGTGGGAGGCGTGTGGAACAGATGTCCCTCTGAAGGAGCCCCACTCCACTTGCTGATCTGTATCCAAGCAAGAACACAATCGCTCCCCTACCAAGCAATGGTCCAAAATTACATCGATTCCCCGCCACCAACTGATGGGCAAACAGGTAATTCAAATTGCTTTTTTTTTGCTATTTGGTCCAAAAACGTATTTTTAAGAAGAATTTTATGTTCATAAAACTGGTCATATCTTCCCTTGAAAATAGTCCTTGCAGTAATCTTCGGCCCAACATGACATCTCATTTCGTCTACCACTACTTCAGGGGCATTTCCATTGAACCATGCCAGCATGAAAAAAAAAATATATAGTCACAAAAAGTATTGCACTAGGGACAATGGCAGAACACCATATGAAATAATCAATTTGTATAGTCATATACAGTTTTCTACAAATCACTCTAACCTTACTTTCACTCGGCATTTTCAATGATCGGCCATAATGGATTTTAAATGAAAGCCACCACATACAGCTGGATTAAATACTCACTATAACGTGGCCCAATGCAAATGATATGCGTAATAGAGCCACAGCCATAGTATTATCACAACAAAATATCGCCCATTAAGCATAGTTTCACTTCCATGATACTGTCAAAGTCTTCAATCCCAACATACAGCCCCCATTCAACTTCATTTAAACCACTGTGTGTTATGGATTGCATACAATATATATCCACTGCTGTTTGCAGCGTGCCAACTTTCGAACCCTGTCCTCTCCTCTCCTCTCCAGTGTGCGGGCACAAGATCAAGTATAGTCTATTGTATGCCCGAAAATAGATGTCCCTGCTGAATAAAGTGAGATTCTAATGGGGCTTTGTAGAAAACTATAGACACCATACAAACAGATTCTTTCATATGTTGTTCTGCCATTGTCCCTAGTGCAATATTTTTCATAACTATATTTTTATGTTTCTCTAGAACAAAATGCTAGCATTGCTCAACTGAAACACCCCTGAAGCAGAGGTAGATTGTAAGCCCTCTGGGGATAGAGAAATACCTACAGTACCTGAATGTAAACCAGTGTGATATCTCGATTGAGATCGAATGTCGGTATATAAAAATAATAAATAAATAGATAGATGAAATCTGATATCACATCGGGCCGAAAATTACTGCAAGGACTATTTTCAAGGGAAGTTATGACCAGTTTTACTAACATAAAAAGATTACTCTTTTAAAAAAGCGCAACATTTTTGGACCAACATCGGCCAAAAAAAGCCAATCGCAAAGCAATTTGAGTTTCCGTGGGGGGTATATGAAGGTCCTGTTAGTGAAAATTTGAAATATTGATATTCCTAAAAAAAAAAAAAAACACAACCCAGAGGCCTATAACAAAAAGCTTTTTGAGCTCTGTGATACTGTTTTCTTGATACTATTTTGGAGCATCAATACAGATAGTGGACTATTGGTTACTTAAAACTCACAAATCCAAAAACCTATAACACTGTGGCTGAAGAACTCTTCTGAGGAGCAGGCTAAAGGATAAACTGAGTGGAAGCCAAGACTGGTAGGACTCAAAGAAAAATTTTACAAGTTTATATACCGTCCCTTCCATGTAGATCAAGGTGCTTTACAATAGATTACATTCATAATATATACAATTAATAAAACGCCACATTTGTTTCTTCCGTTTTGTCCCACCAGACCAATTCAGATGCAAAGGATGTACCCAGGCAACCCTTAAACTGGGTATCATCCTGCTAAAGATGGCCCATGTGTGGCAGCATCCCAAATACCTAATAGGTAATACATGGAAAAGGAATGCAAGGAAGCCCAAGTTGCCACCTTGCAGATTCCTCCGGAAAAACCATATGATGTTCCACCCACAAAGCCACTTATGCTCTGATTGAATGAGGTCCTTAGGAACCACAAGGTCTTTAGAAACATAGGCCGAACCTATAATCTCCTTAAGCTACCAAGCTATCGTGCCTGTTGATGCAGCCTTGGCCACCGAAGAGAATGAACAAATGATCCAACCTTCTCAACGCATTTGCTTGCAATCTTTAGCTATTGCAGCAGAATCCTATACACATCTAGGAGGAGAAGTTCCCTAAAATTCTCTACCATACTTCCCCCCCTCCTGAAGGTTCGTACTTAGATTATAAGAGCTAATATTCTCTTCATGTCAGAATTCAGACGAGCAAAAAAGAGGACATTAACAGGAAATATAGAGTAGTGCGGTTATCATAAGTGAAACCTAAAAGATATTCCAGTGACAGGGTGATCAGGTGGTGACAAGCAGTATAATTTTATGGCATATGTGATAAGCCTAGGTATCTGAGTTTTGGGGGGGGTTTGTCAGTTTCAAAGGGTTGGCAGAGAAACTGCTCAATTCACAAGAAATGGAGACCCCCCAAATAGGGCAAGAAGGAACAGGACCATACAAATTGGCACTCTGTCCGAGAAAGTCAGAAACTGCTCTCTATAGGAAAGGGCCTGCAACTCAGACAAATGCCTTGCTGAACAGATCACCACTAGGAAAGTGGTCTTAAGCCTAAGATCCTTGATCGACACCTCTCTAAATGGATTGGAGGCATACACAAGGCCTAACATACCAGAGGGGTGTATAATCAGTCACTCTCATTGGGAGGTCAGAAACACTTGAATCCTTTCAGGAGCATAAAATATCCAGATGCGACGATAAAGACCTTATTTGAAGACTCCCTTTAACAATTGTCACCACTTGTACCTTGAGGGAACTCAGTGCTAAACGTTTCTGCAAGGAGGGAGGGATCAATGGACCTTGAAGGAGGAACCAAACTCCTTCCATGCCCTAAGGCCAGGGAGGTAGCCTTTGAGGCTGTAGCATGTTGGTTATGGCCTCCTTTGAATAACCCATTTCCTAGCATTTTCCTCTCAATAGCCATGTCCTACAACAAAAAGGAGACAAATTGTCCAACCAAATTAGACCCTAAAGTAAGAGACCTTCAGCCTGAGGAAACTTCAGGAGGTTCCCCAATCTTGAGCCTCATCAGATCTCCATACCAAAGTCACTTGGGCTAAAACCAGAACCTCCAGGACTACCAGTCGCCAATGAGCTCTTATTTTCTTGTAGGACTTTTTCCACCAGAGGCCAAGGTTGAAAAACAAAGATGACTGTGGAGATTCCATGGCTAAGACAGTGCATTATATCCAGAGGAGCCCAACTCCCTCCAACTGAAGAGCCTTGGTATTCCTTAGCATAGCCATGAAGTCCATCAGTGGTTCACCCCACCTAGCATAAAGGCGAACCCATGAGCTCCCACTCCCCAGAGTCTAGCATGTATCGACTCAAATAACCCATCTGCACTTTTTCCACTCCTGCAATGAGGGCTGCAAAGTGCTTGTAGATGCCCTTCTGCCCACCTGAGCAAGAGACTCACCTCCAGGGCTACCTGAAGACTTCTCATGCCTCTTTGCTGGTTCACATATGCCATCACCATGGCATGGTCAGAGAAAATTTGGACTGCCCTTCTATAGATGACTGGGAAAATTTTTGTAAGGCTTTCCTTAGTCCCTTGTCTTCAAGCAGTTGATGGACCACCTTACCTCCATCATATGCCATACTGCTAGACCCCCCCCCCCCCCCCAAACATGCTCCGAATGGTGTCACAATTATGCAATTAAGGGGCTGTCAGGTTTTGTTAGGAAGGTCCCCTGGGTCTAGCTAGTTCTGGCCTCAACAAGGATTGGCAGCCATAACCCTGCAACAGAGCCTGCCAACAAGATCGCTGCAATGAATGCATGTGCACCTGAGCCTTCAGATCCAAAGCCACCACCATGGACTCCCAGGAGTTGCAAGCAGTCCTAGACCTTGGGAGTTCTCATTTCCAACAATCTCCCAACAATCTTTCTGACATCATGAAAACTTTCCACCGCTGTGTAGTGAAGGGCACCGCAAATATTTCAAAGACTGAGTCTGGACCAGTTTGTTCTTGGCTAAATTTATCACCCATCCAAGGGCCTGAAGAAGTTGGATTACCCAAGCAAAGGATGTCCAGCTCTCTGCTGACTTTCAAGTCAGTTGGTGAGAAGGGTAAACTACAATTTTCTATGTTTTTTTGAAGGCATAAAAAAAGTGGAGCAAGGTGAGCCAGTTGATACAGCATATCTGGATTTCCAGAAAGCATTTGACAAAGTCCCTCATGAGAGACTTTAGGAAATTAGAAAGTCATGGGATAGGTGGTAGTGTCCTATTGTGGATTGCCAACTGGTTAAAACATAGAAAAAAAGAAAAAAAAAAAAAAAAAAAAAGTAGGGCTACATGGTAAATTTTCCCAATGGAAAGAGGTTAATAGTGGAGTGCCCCAGGGATCTGTTTGAATTGATGGTTTTTAATATATTTATAAATGACCTGGAAATGGGAACAAGTGAGGGGATCAAATTTGCTGATGACACAAAACTGAGCTGTCAAGTCACAAGAGGATGGTGAGAAATTGCAAGAGGACATTGCAAAACTGGGAGACTGGGCATGCAAATGTCAAATGAAATTTAATGTAGACAAGGGCAAAGTGATGCCCTTAGGGAAGAGAAATCCAAATTATAGCTACAAAATATGCAAGGTTCCACATTAGGAGTCACCACTCAGGAAAAGGATCTAGGTGTCATCGTTGAAAGCACATTGAAATCTTCTGCTCAGTGGGCAGCAGCAGCCAAGAAAGCAGATAGAATGCTCGGGATTATTAGGAAAGGAATGGAGAATAAAACAGAGAATATCATAATGCCTCTGTATCGCTCCATGGTGCGACCTCATCTTGAGTATTATGTGCAGTTCTGATCACCACCTCTCAAGAGAGATATAGCAAGAATTAGAAAAGGTACAGAGAAGGGCGACCAAGATGATAAAGGGGATGGAATAAGTCCTCTATGAGGAAAGGCTGAAGAGGTTAGGACTCTTCAAGCTGGGAGAAGAGACGGCTGATAGAGGTCTATAAAATGAGTGGAATGGAAATAGTAAGTGTTAATCAGAGGTTTACTCTTTCGAAAAGTACAAAGACCAGAGGAGACACAATGAAGTTCCTGTGAGATAAGGGTAAAACTATTAAGAAAATATTTTTTTTACTCAACGCATAATTAAGCTCTGGAACTCAGTGCCAGAGGATGTGGTGAAAGCTATTAGGATAGCTGCATGGAAAAAAGGTTTGGACAAGTTTCTGGAGGAAAAGTACATTAACAATTATTAAGAGAGCTGCAGAAATCCACTGCTTATTCTTGGGATCTATCTAACCCCTTGGGATCCTGCCAGGTACTTGTGACCTGGCTTGGCCACTGTTGGAAACAGGATAGTGGGCTTGATGGATCCTTGAGAAGCTGCTGCCCACCATCATTATTTTGGACAAAGTCCTCAGAGCTGAGGTTAACCCAAAAGGAAGCCCACAAAAATGAGTGTCCTCACAGGATCACAAATCTGAGGAACCTCTAATGGTCTGGACAAATGGGTATGTGGAGATAAGCCTCCATGAGGTCCAGGGAAGTCATGAACTCCCCCACCTCACCCACCAAAGAGTTCCCCTGCCGAAATGGGGTATCCAAAGCACCACGTTAACCTATTTTAGGATAGGATTGAAAGCGCCTGCCTTCTTAGGAACCATGAAGTAAATGAATATATACCGTCTCCACTCCTCCTTTGGAAGTGGGGCTATCTTTTGTCAAATGGAGTAGACAGTCTAGTGTGGATCTTACTGTTGCTCTCAGCTGGAGAATGACAGGAGGAAATCATGAATGTATCCATGACATGCTGAGAAAATTCTATGCATACACATTCCTTATAATGCCCATGACCCAGTGATCTGCTGTGATTTAAGTCCAGTCCCCAAAGAAGTCAGCCAGCCTCGTACCCACAGGATCAGAGTGAACACTCCAGTTTTCACTGGGTACCCTCTGGAACCTCTGGTGCTCCCAGCTTCTCCTTCTCTAGGTCTTTCTTCTTCCGCAAAAATACTGAGACTTGTCAAGGAAATTACGATGCTGAGTGGATCCTTTTATTGGGCAATAGCATCTCATTTACATAAGCTTGGATTTATTTGGTCTTGCTCACAAACCTCAAGGGAGCTATCCTTGGCAAAGTCTAGCATTTCCTCTCTCCCAGATCCTTCACCATAACAGCAACTCCCCCCCCCCCCCCCCCCCCCCAATGATAGTTTGCTTAGACCCTTTGTAGATGCCACGTCCAAAAACCACTTTTGCAGCCATACAGCTGAAATAGTCATACTTCTTGCTGAAGTTCTGAGGTTGTAAAGGGCAACATCCATGAAGGCCACCCTTGCCTGAAGTCCGGCAGCCTCCCTGGAATCTATATTTTCCTTCAGGCTCTCCACTGAAAGTTACTTACCCAGTACAAACAGGCTCTGGCCATATAACCGCGGCACACCAGCACCTAGGGCAGAAATTTCAAAGAGCCTCTATCTCTTATCCCGCAAACTCTTCAGTACTGTGCCACCCTCCCTTGGAAGCGTGGTCTTATGTCTGCCCCTCGAGACCAGTGCAACAACCTTCACGATGCTAAGCTTCTCCATTTCTTCAATGGCTAGGCGTACAGGTTGCCTATCATTCTGCTGCCATAGCATCCCACTTTGTGAAAATGATGGCCCTAACAGCCCACTGTAAGGGAAAGGCTTTTGCTGGTTTCCAAAGCTCTTCCAGGATCAGATTTGGCAGGGTCTTTGCTATGCTGTCGGGCCCTTAACTATACCCAAGAATTCCACAGCATGAAAAGTAGCTCATCTTGAAAAGGCCCACTACCAGCCATTCATCGCCCTTGCCTGCTGGAAGCTCTCCCTCTTCCAAGCCCTTTTGCCTGGGATCACCATCCCTGTCCTCCACCCCCCTATTCGCGAGGAATCCGAGGCAAAGGACCACAAAGTCCTGCTCTAAACAAGTGTTGACCTGGGTCTCATCTGAGCTGGTGTACTGGGCCCCCACAGCGAAGAAAAAGAGGGAAGGGACCAAGGGCAATACTTACTTCAGGCAGGCCTAAAGCATCTAAACCAAAAATTCTGGGGGGAAAAGGCACAGAGGAGCACTAGGAGAGACAAGAGCCTGGATGCCTCTTCTCCAAGCGAAAGAATTTTTCCAGCCCCTGTGGGAAAAAGACTTGGGGGGGCCTGCGGAATCCTGCTCCCCATAGCTGCTAGAGTACAGCGTGGCCACAGTTTCTGCCTCTATATGCGCCATCCTCTAGAGAGAAAAATCAGTCCATGCACTGAAGGAGACCTTCAGCACTTGAACCAGCCCTACTCTCTTCCCTTGAAGCAAGAGTGGCATAGGCCTGCAGCTGCAAAGAACCACAGCAGTCTCCACAGGTTGCACAAGGCTTCCCGTAGTCAGCTGGGACTGCCCTCAACACAGGCAGGCTACTTACTCCTGTGCTCTTAACAGGTCTCCCTCCTGCCTCCCCCAGTTTCTGAACAGCGCCAGAGGAAAAATGCTTCTGGCCCCTGGCCTCTGAAGCTGGCAATAATGCTTGTTCCTCAGTTTTTTGTTTCTTTTAAACTTTACTAGCTGCAAACAGAGCTATGCCTACTATGCTAAGCTCCCAAAAACAGACATCCACTCAGCTTTTTTCTAAACAATTAAGGGGGAGGAGGAAACCAGATGACTGGTTATCAAACCTGCCCCACACCTCCCCAAGGAGCCAGCAAGCCAACAACTCCCCTGCTCAACTGGGAGGTAAACACTAGGTCCGACACCACTGGAGCAGTTTCTACCAACCCTTGCTCAGCTGCACCGACTTACATGTCTACCATCTGCTGGAGACAGATATTAAAGGCATGAAGGTGGAACAGAACCCTCTAAGAAGATTTACTGCTCCTGAATCCAATGTTCATAGACTAAATCTAAAGAGACAAAACTACAATATAAATACCCCAACTAAAAAAAAAAAAAACCAAAAACAAACTCAGCCCACTGAGTAGCAAAGTGACACTAGACTGGATAGACCTGGAGCTCAAAGGCTTGCCTAAATAAGTACACCCTCAGATGGTTTGTTTTTTTTTTTAAACGTCTGCAAATTATTGCCCTCATATTATCCGGCAGGAAATTTCACACAGCAGGCCCTGCCACAAAAAACGCTCTTTCCCTGCTCTCCAGCAGAACGCGATAATGGAACCTCAAGCAGGCCACGATTGGCAGATGCCAAAACCTGTAGAGGGTTGTAAAAATGCAGCAGCATGGCAGATATGCTATTTAATAACTTGTGCATTAGAGATGCAGTCTTACATTTCACCCATTACATTGAGAGATGTCTGTAAATTCATTGTTTCACAGTCTCCCGTTTGCTGGCAGGGGAGCAAAACCCATGCATCAGGACTGGTCTGGAGGGCCAAAAAAAAAAGGCCCAGTTTCCAGAGGGGAACGACTGACTGTTCTTGCTACCATCCAGCAGTTTCTTCCTGCTGCTCTAGCCATCCAGCATAATCAGCATTAGCCTTTGCTAAGCTACAGTATACGATAAGCCCTCAGTTTTCCCTTATTTTATATCATTCCCTGCCATTACAGTCAAAATCCTCAAATGAAGGGGGGGTAGGGGGACCACAGACCAGAGCTCTGTGGTGATTAGATGCCACTATCGTATGTCAAAGTGAGGCTCCCACCCTACTCAGAAAGTTACAAATACAGACTTGGAAACACTCAGCTCCAGCTAGGCTGAGGAGAAGATAGGCTCGGGTATCTCAACCAAGTATCCCACATGACAACCAAGCTAGCACCTTATTCTTAGCTTTTACAGCTTAAGGGGAACAAGTAGACAATTCATAGTATAAACCATAGCAGAATGCTTGCTGATTACATGACTTGTGAAGAGCAAATTCCAGAGGAACAAGCCAAGCCAGTCCTGATTTTGTTCCCATTGCATCTTTAGCATTTCTCTAAAAAAAAAAAAAACCTGTAAAAATCAGATACAATGGGGGAATGGAGGGAAACTAGGACAAGCTCAGTCTGTTCCCACACAGCCTCAAGGAATCAAATGACACCAGACATGCAGCAGCCCCAAAGGAGAAACATGGAGCATCTGTTTCCTAACATACAATAGCAAAAATATTAAAAAGGGAGGACGGAGGGAGTATGGGGATACAACACCAGAACTTTATTAAAATAATGGATTGTTTTCATAACACTGTCTTCACATCCACCCTGAAGACATGGTGATGACATGGCTATAAAACACCAGTCTGTCACCAGTTTCCAAAATAAAGCAGAGTTGCTTACCTGTAACGTGTTCTGTGTGAGGACAGCACGATGTCAGTCCTCACTCATGGGTGACATCGTATGGAGCCCAGCACGGAACTTTGATCGCAAAGATTCTAGAGCTTTCAAACATGCCCTACTGAGCATGTGCAGCTATAGTCATCAGCCTGCCCCCCCCCCCCCCCCTCCCTAGGCAGAGTCCCTCAGCCCTCTAATATAGCTAATACATGGAGAAACCAACTCCCAGGGGAGGCGGGTGGGTTTCGTGAGGACTAACATCCTGCTGTTCTGAGAACACCTGTTACAGGTAAGCAACTCAGGGGTCACAATTTGAAGCTCCAGGGAAGAAGACTCAGAACCAATGTCAGGAAGTATTTCTTCACGGAGAGGGTGGTGGATGCCTGGACTGACCTTCCGGAGGAAGTGATGAAGACCAGAACTGTGAAGGACTTCAAAGGGGCGTGGGCTAAACACTGTGGATCCATAAAGTCTAGAGGACGCAACTGAAGAATGGGTGGCTCGCGGGAATGACGGCTACTACCTGGAGATAGTACCCTTATTCAATAAACATACACAACATTGCTCTAAGCTTCAATGGCAAGAGGAAATGTGGAAAAAAGGATTTGCATTCACAAAAAAGCAGGGAGTAGCTTGCTTGTTACGGCGGTTACTACCCCAAACCAAATAAGCCTGATACTTCACTTTCAATGCATATCCAGCATAGCTCTCTGCTTCAACGGCAGGGGAGAAAGCCTGATACTTCACGCATATCCAGCATAGCTCTCTGCTTCAACGACGGGGGGGATGAAGAAAAGTGGATCTATATACAGACAACAACCAACAAGGACTGAATTACACAGTCTGGGTAAACAAATAAGCATGGGTGTAGCTTGCTTATTACGGCAGTTACTACCCCTAACTAAGCTAGATATTTCACTTAGATGCAGTTCCAACACTGCTCTCTACATTAATGGTGGGGGTGGAAGGGAAATAGAACCAAAAGGTTACTAAGAGCCAAGAGTAACAGATAAGTATGAGGAAAACAAAGTGCGAAACTTGCTGGGCAGACTGGATGGGCCGTTTGGTCTTCTTCTGCCATCATTTCTATGTTTCTTTTTCCGAGGACAAGCAGGATGGTAGTTCTCACACATGGGTGAATACCAAGCTATAGGCTGAGCATGACAAAACAGGAAACCGCACCGTGCTGAAAGCACAGCCTCTCTCCCCCTTTTGCCTGCGAGGCAGCCTACCCACAAAGGGTCTTAGGCGGGAAAAAGTTGGGTTCTACAAAGAGAAAACCATAGAAAAGCGACAAAACGCCGATGCGTAGCAGAGGCGCCTGAGGCAGGGGAGTGATGCAAGTGCCAGCAAGAAACATACTCATCACGGAAAACATTACAAGCAGGGTTTCGGATTAGTAAACCATGACGACCGTATGTCTAGAACCCTCTGGATACAGGAAAATGTCCAGAGATGTAACCAAGGGAAGGACCCTTGGATGGAAGACCGCACAGTTATCGTCGGTATTACAAGAACAAAAAAAACCAACTGGGGCTCAAAATCTCCCCAGAAAGAAACTGCGTCCACTGCCATCCGAAGGCCAGAATGTCTCGGCAGAGGTGTGCCCATGTTTGGCCAATAGTAATGGGCAGAAAAACCTTAAGTAACGCTTAGAAGAATAATCCGCATCGGCAGGGTCTGAGACAGACTCTACGTGCCAGGCACAGACATAGCTCACCAGGAGGACAGCAACAAGCGTTTCAGAGAATGAAAGGCAATCCCTGAATGAGATCCTTAGCCCAAACTCCCAAGCAGGGAGATGTGGTAGGCCTGAAGCTCACCCTTTCAAGGGCAGGGCTATCTATTCCTGTCTACACGATAGTTCAGGTGAGCAGGAAGGTATTTTGGGCAACCCAGTGAAGTGAGAAAAGCGAAAAGCAGTACTGGCCAGAGTTTGGTGACAATATAGGGGGAAAAGTGGTGCATCTTTCCCTGCAGATATACACTAAGGTATACCACAAATGTCTTAGCATTTCTCCCCCTCCCCCACAATTCCACTTGGAAGTCGGACAGAGCGAAGAACACAAGGAGGCAGACCACTAGCCCGCCGGTATAAGCATAAGTCACTAAATTGTATCTCTGAACCCCAAGCGAATAACTCACTGCCGATTCCAGTAGGGAGTTACCCACTGAGCCAGAGCCATGAGCCTGCTTGGAACAGCTGAAAAAGAGCGAATTCCACAGGAAAGAAATCCACAAACACGCCACTAAGACAAGAAGTAAGGGTGCTGCAAGTGCAAACCCGAACAGGATTTCTTCACCAGCCTGGAACCCTAAGGGTATCAGGGCAGGGCAAGGGCAATCGCAAAACAGACTGCCTCAAACCTGGCTTAGGTATTAATACCTCAGCCATGATAGAAACAAAAGCCTTTCTTTTGTTTAATGTTTTATTACTACCATTATTATTATTTATTATTATTAGGATCAATGTTATTTTTTACCTTTCTGTTCCCTATCCACTTGTTAATTGTAAACCGACATGATGCGATTTTATCGCGAATGCCGGTATAGAAAAACTTAAAATAAATAAATAGTATATACTTCAAAGGAAGCACGTGGTCCAGTAAATTGAACAATTGTTACCTGAACTAGGACCCCCCCCCCCCGACAGGGTTACCCTTAAAATGGGGAAGTATAGCTTGCAAGCCATTACAACCAAAAAGCATCTCTCTTGCAGGGTCCATAATCTCCCACCTCCCTCAAGCCATGGATATGGTGATAGGTTGAAAGGTATGCTCACCAACTAGATGGATAAGTAAGGGTTCTGCAGGCAAGAATGACCAGCAATAGTGGTCCTTATCAAAAAACACCCTTGAGCTCAGCAGGTATCAAAGGTGAGACCTGGGGAGAGAAACCCCTAAACTTCACCAGGGAGCTACTCTGGAAAGGCCCGCTCGTGAAATAGACATGCTGTGCCTTAGGACAACCTAAGGAGAGTGCTACTGCTCCACTGGCTCTCGGATCCCATGAGGAATCAAGAGCGACCGCCAGACAGAAGCAGCAACATGCCTTCTCCGGGAAACAGAGAATGAGGGACCCCCTTGCAGGGGTGGACAGCCAGGCATCCAGAGGGGAACCCATAAGAGTTGCCCTGGAACTCAAACTGAACCCCCCCTTCCTAAAGGGACAAGAAAGCAATGGGAATCTGAGCCTCCCAATCACAAAAATCCTGTCAACTCTCTAGTTGAGAGTTGGGACACCATCACTGATTGCTGATATTCAGAAACAACCAATCTGCCACTGGCAGTCACCCTCAGATGGGGAAGGCCACCATGGTAATCAACAAAGGTGCCCCAGCAAAAAATGGTGAGATGATCGCTGCTGCCTTGCCCCGGGCCTACAAGGAGATGCACCGATTCAAAGAACAGAGGCTCCAGTTCAGCAATAAACCTTCCATGGACAGAGCCCCAGGGGCTTCCCCACAAAGGAGATTTGTGACACAGAAGGGGTAGAAAGAACATTCCTCTATAGAGGAAGACGACATCCAACATTACCCTCCTGGCATTCACTCCCCTGAGGGTTCAACCAGGAACGCAGTCCAAGGTCAGTCCTGTGGCTGACGCACAACCTGTTGTGCCCGCCACGAGGGAAACACACATACACCCATACTGTAGAGGACAGCTGGCGAATAGAGCCCTCTGCTGTAAAAGCACGCTGACCAGTACTCATACTGTGGCATCCCATCCTATGGATGGCAGCACACCTATGACCCCACTCGCCGTGCTTGTGGGTAGAAGCAAGGACCAAGCACTAGTCTGTGGCTACGTGCTGTCAAAAGGAAAATCACAGAGTGTGTGATGATGCCTTCCTCGCCAGTGCTCCCCAGTACTTTGTGGTGCAGAACTGACAAGGAGGCTGAGACCTTGACACAATGATGGCAGAGCCCTGGCATGGCTGAGAACTGCAGAGAGTGCTGCTTGCCATGGTCCAAGGCCCTTGGAGTAGATTCCTTGCTGTACCCAACCGCGCATGCTGTGCTCCACTGTCACTGTAACTCCCAGTGGAGTGCATAGGAACAGTGTGACAGCGTCCCCAGTACCACTGGGGCTCTGGGTATGGAATAGTAGTGGGTGGCATTCTATGGCATCGCCTCCCCTCCAGTACCTGCTAGAATTTCAAGAGGCTGGACCGTCAGGAATGGCTCACTGCCGTTTCCCCTCATGGAACAACAGCGAAGACCATGGCGACCTGCGGTCGTTCATGCGGCAACTGACAGAGTCCACTGGTGCCCAGAGTGGTTATGGCACCTGTAGGGCCCACAGCACTTTTGTAATAAAAGATGGATCACATCCAGGGCACCAGAATACGCTGCACTCAGGACTTCGACAGCGTCAACAGCCCAGCTGCACAGAGACCCTGGTGCCTGAAGGCATCGATGGACGCCTGCAGGCAGAGGCTCTGCAGCCCTGACATGCCTCATTGGTGCCCAGAGGAACAGATGACTGCCTGCGCCATTGACTGTTCCCCTCAACTCACCTATCCAGCCGAGGACATCAATGCTGTGAACTCGACAGCATTCCTCAGCAGCTACAGCTGACAATAGCATTGCTAGTGCTCATTAACACCAATGGTACATGAATCCCAGCGGCATCCATGGTGCCCGACAGCGCAATGCTCTTCAGTGCCCCACCTGGATACTGCCAAGGCGCCTTGAGGGCAGACTACACCACCCGTATGCCTCGGTGTACCAGGGTGCCTTGAGTAAATGGCGACCCCGGCGCTCGATCCATTCAAGGCCAAAGACCCTGCTGCTCAAGGGTTTCCAAGAGCTCCGCACCTCTGGCATCAGGGCAGCTGGCTGCAACATTGAGGCCACGCCCCTTGACATTGGGTGTGGCCACTCACGGACCTCAATGGCATGGAATTGGCCCCCAAGGCATGGACTACTCTGCCACCTCGAAGCCCAAGGTGCTTGATGACGCCGGTGCCTCAAGTCCACAAATGCCTACGACACAGAAGGCCCTTACAGCATCGAGGGTGGTCACGCACCCACGATGGCATTAAGGGTGCCCCGGCACCTAGACTGCATCAAGGGTGACCATGGTGCTCAATGGCAGTCCTGGTCCTCCACGCTGTCCTGACATCGATGCATCAAATCAACAGTGCACTGGTTACAGATGTGCACGGGCAACCGTTACTGGGCATGACACTGAAGGTGCAGCAGCAAGCTGCTTGCCCAAGCTCCTGGGCACCCTCTCTCACAAGGAGACTGAACTGCCATACCGGCAAGCAGGAGGGGAGGCTGTGTCATCCAGGGTTCCTGCCTGTGGAGACTAGTTCCTTTGAACTTGGAGAGGATGAGCTCTCCTCCCCCACAGAAACAGTCTGGTCCTCGATCTCTGCACTGTCTACACTCTGTTGATGCCAATCAATTGGTGAAACATGGAACTCCAGCCCGGGTAGAATTCAAGAGAGTCCCCCAGGCTCAGCAGCCTACACAGATCACCCACATACTGTATCCACTCAGTTCTGCCAGCACCTGACAAATGTATAAAAACAGCCCCCCCCCCCCCCCCAGTCCCGAGGCGGTGTCTCTGGAGCACTGAGAGCACCCGAAGTTGATGCCATCAGAGCATCAGGGGCCTTAAAAGGTGTTGTCCTGCAGGGCAAGCCCCTTATGAAAATGTTTCTTTTTCTTACAAGAGGACTCTGAAGAAATGGGCAAGAAAAGGAAAGGGAAACTGCCATATATTCAACAAGCTTTCAGCTTGACTCCTGTAAGTGGCCCCACGGATCATCACATGGTATCAAGTTCAACACTGCACAGCAATGCAAGTACAGAGCTTGAAAGGGTCTCCTTAAGCCCACCAGTGAGATCTCCTCCCCCAATTCCATTGGGCTCAATTTCTCACCAAAAGCTTAACATTAATCATTTAGAAAGTTGTACTTCTCAATTAGTGGACACTGATGTGCAGCCAGGTTTGCACGGGGGACAGATGGATATGGGGAAGCTAACTGTTCCAATACCAATCTCCGTTCAACTTCCATTGAGAACTGGTTTGGTGGAATCGGAGTCATTGTTTGTCCCAGGAGAAATATCACTTACTGATATTTGGAAGGTGGTTGTGGGTATTGACTCAACTTTCAAATGCTGTTACTCAAATGTCAATTTTCTCAAGATACAGTTTGTAAATTAAAGGAAGTTGATACTAAGCTTTCAGCTATGGAATCAGTGTTAGCTGTGCAATCATCTTCTATTTCTATACTGCAGTCAGTGTCTACAGCAGGAATTAAAGACAGTATTTTCTTATATTCTAAATGCGAATTAGAAAATAAACTTAGGTCTAATAACCTTCAACTAAATACCTCTAAAACAGAAGTCATACACTTAACTATTCCTCATTCTGCCTGCAGCCCTCCCTTTCACTCTTAGATATCTCAATTCTCATCGTATCAAAAGCCCGAAATCTTGGTGTGCATATTGACTCGCGCGTATCTATGTCCTCCCATAGCTCTACAATAGTAAAAAAAAACCAAAACAAAAAAAACTCATTCTATAAAACTACACTTACTAAAATGCCTTCCTCCTTTGCTATTTTCATACGACTTCCGTACAATTTTACAATCTCTTATTTTTACAGGCATTGACTACTGCAACGCCCTCTACCTCTGCCTCCCAGACAACGCTCGCCGCCCTTTACAGTTAATACAAAACACAGCCGCATGCATTTTGACCGGCACCTCCCACAAAGAACATCTCCAATACTATCATCACTACATTGGCTTCCAGTAAAATTCAGAATACAGTACAAAATTTTTATCTATCGTCCATAATTTAATTCACGACTCCTCAACTTGACTATGCTCTCTACTCTGAATTTACCAGCCCAGCAGACATCTTTGTTCATTACACAAAAATCTCCTGGAGACACAGTCAGAAAGGCTAGCCAGACTAGATATGAGACGCCATGCCTTCTGTCACCGGCCCCATGCTCTGGAATACCCTCCTGGACCATCTGAGACAAATACCATCACGCACAGAATAAAAAAAAAAATCTAAACACATTCCTCTTTGCTTTGGCCTTTAACACTCCCTGACACCACTATCAACTGACAATTAGTATCAAACTACTATTTCTTGAGCCGTTGCTTATTTTTTTTCCTTCTCTCCTTATCCCTGACCTTTCCACGGTTGTTTACTGATACCTGTTTTATTGTTTTTACGTGACTTTTATGTATATTTAATTGTAAACCATTTTGCCTTTCAGTTGTAAAAGCAATATATAAACCCTTTTAAATAAATACATTTTTTGAATTTTCCTATTTCTTGCCTGATTTCAGGGGAGGAATAGTTCAAGAAATGGAGAAATTACTTACCTGATGGACTCAGGATCAATGGCGTTGTGCTCCCCTGCCAGCAGATGGAGACAGAGTCAGGGTTCAAAAGATGACGTCACTCTAGATGCACACCCTGCAGTGACCTCAGCCCTTCAGTATTCTCTTCAAATGCCACTGTGGATGAAAAACAACAAAAAAAAAAACCAGACCAAAAAGCAACAAAAAAATCTCCTGAGACACCTGCTGGCTCTTGGTTCCTCCTTGGTAGTTAATGAGGGCTACCATCATTGCGCTGTCAGACATCATGCAGACCGCTTGACCCTGGAGTCCATGGCTGAATTGCAAGCACACCAGCCTCACTGCCCAAGCTTCCAGGCAATTGATGTTCCAGAGGGCCTCTTCCTCCATCCAACGTCCCTGGGCCGTGAGTTCCTGACAGTGAGCTCCCCAGCCCCGAAGACTCACGCCCATTGTAAGAACCAGCCAGTTCAGGGAGGACAGGGCTACCCCCCCTGCTCAGATGAGCCTCATGCAACCACCACTTGAGGTGAGAGCAGACTCCCATCGGTAAGTTGAGCCAAATCAAATAGTCTTGAGACTGCGGGTTCCAATGTGACAGCAGCAAGCATTGAAGTGGGCACATGTGCTCATGTCCACAGCGCTACTTCCAAGGTTGCCACCAAACTGAGAACTTAAGAGACAGCTCCACACTGTCAGGCGTATTGTGTTCATCAACTGATGCACCTGGGACATCAGCTTCCATATTCATGTGGTTGGGAGAAAGACCTTGCCCTGCCTGGTGTCGAACTGGACTCTCAGATACTCCAACGACTGGGAAGGCTTGAGCCTGCTCTTGTACAGATTTACCACCCAACCGAGATCCTGAAGCAAGGTGGTCACCTGGAGACTTTCTTCCACGGCTCTGACCGGGAGCAACCAGTCATCCAATTACGGATGTACCAGGATTCCTTCTCTTATCAGTGCTGCCGCCATGACCACCATAATCTTGGAAAATGTTCTTGGGGCGGTGGCTAGGCCAAAGGGCAGTGCCTGGAACTGATAATGGCAACCCAGTAAGGCAAAGCATAGGAAGCGATGGTGTTCATGCCAGATTAGAATATATAGGCAGACCTCAGATAGGTCCAGGGAGGTCAGGAACTCTCCTGGCTGTACGGCCATTATCACGGAGCATAAGGTTTGCTTGCAGAAATGACTCACTCGTAAGTGATGGTTGATGCTCTTTGAGGTCCAGAATGGGGCAAAAGGAACCTTCTTTCTTGGGTACAATGAAATAATGCCCTGTATTTTCCTGGGGCGTAGGTTCTGGGATTACAGCCCTCATCCTGAGGAGCCTTAAAAGAATACATTTCCACTACCTGCTTTTTGTGCTGGGAGAGGCAAGGAAACACGAATACGGCCCAAGGAGTACTGCGAAATTCCAGCGCATATCCTTCTCGTACAACTTCCAATATCCACTTGTCCGAAGTGATCTCAACCCACCTTTGGTAAAAGAGACAGTCGACCCCCTATCTCCTCATTCCAAAGGTAGGTCGGTAAAATTTCGTTGGGAGGTTTGGGACTATCCTGAACCTGCCCCTCTCTTGGACCGTCAACTATGAAAGGACCGAGTTCTTCCAAAGGGCTGAGACCTCTGAAATGTTGAGCTTCTGTAGGGGCACTGCAACTGCATCCTCATCTTCCGGTAGCCGGGAGACTGGAGATTCTCCCCATTTACTGGTCAGTTTTTCCAATTCTTTTCTGAATAGGAGTGATTCTTTAAAGGGCATCTTTGTAAGGTTGGCCTTGGAGGTTACATCAGCAGACCAATTCCACAGCCATAGCTGTCTTCTGGCCACTACCACTGAGGCCACTCCTCTGGCTGAAGTACAGACTAAATCCAAGCCCATGTCTGCTACAAAAGGTGGCGGCGGGTTCCATCGCCGCTTTGGGGTTCATCGAGTCATCCACCTCCTGAAAGAGAAGTAGGTACAAACTCACTACCAGGGCACAACAAGAAGCAATCTGTAAGGTCATTGCTACTGCGTCAAAGGCTTGTTGAAGGGTAGACTCCAACCATCTATCGTGAGCATCCTTTAAGGCCATCCTCCCTCCACTGGGATAGAGAAGGCACAGACCAGTGCATCCACTTTAGGGAAACACAAACATACTCTCACTGCTGGATCCAGCAGGTATAGTGCTTCTAAAGCCCAGCTCCCTTTAAAACTTGCTTCTGGGGCATCCCATTTCAGGTCAATCAACTCCTGGATGGCTTCCAGTACTGGGAAGTAGCAAGAGGCTTTGCGCGCAAGGAAGTCGGAATGGGATTCTTCTTTGGTTCCGTCAGATTCCATTCCAGGAACTCCTGGCGTTTTCAGGGTATTGGAAACCAAGTTTGGCAATTCATGTCCGCATCTGCTGGAGACTGAGAAACCCTGAAGGGCGGAGGTCACTGCAGGGGTGTATCTAGGGTGACATCAGCTTTGAAACCTGACTCAGTCTCCATCTGCTGGTAGGGAAGCATAAACCCATTGGTCCTGAGTCCATCTGGTTACATGCTAGTAAATGTGGTCGAAGTACTGCAATTTCTTCCCGAGAAGAAGTTTTTGATTAATAATTTCTATTATATAACTGATAAGAAGGTGGTTACAGGTAGTAGGACAGGAGGCGGGAATTCTGCTCCCGATCCCAAGCCCGAACCTTTCTTTACGGATTTCTAATGATAGCGTTGTCTACTAGAGCACCTTTTGTGGTTTCTTTTGCATTGACCTCTGATAAAATATTTTTCAAGCAGTACTTTAAGTTTAAGGAGTCTATTTTGTGGTCAAAGTTGTGATTTTTCCTGATATTTCTGGAGAGACACAGATCAGAAGAAAGCAATTTCTTCAGTTAAACCTCAGGTTCTTTCTATCGGTGCCATGTTTTATTTACATTTTCCATGTAAATGTATTATATAACATATCAGAAGAACACATTTGTATTTGTAGACCCAGTTCATTTGGAAGCTGGGTAACTAATAGTTTTAGTAGGTATGATTGAGAGCAGGCAGCTTCATTTATGGGGACTATGAATGTTTACCGAATAAGTGTTTCTTTTTTTATATACACAGATGCATCCATTGTGAGCACCATTGTGGCATATAATCTTTTTTGTTTATTTGTGTTCCTTGTACTATGAATTAAACTAATAAAGAATTTTAAAAAACAGGCAGAGCAAGGAGAGGACATATACTAAACTGCTGGTGCAGTAGCATTTTTTTTTTTTTTTTTTTTTTTTTTGAAGGGAAAGAAATAGACCCTGCCAGACTGCACAGTGACTAAGGCCCACCACACAGAAGGCAGACAAAGGAAAGAAGAAAAAGTAAAAGAAATAAAACTACCGTAACGTAAAGGAAAGAAAAACAGCTGCAGCTCTAGAAAAAAGTCACTTACAAAAAACACCGAGGAGAGCGCAAAGCTGAATACCCTGAGACACATGGATCCCGCAACCACATGACGCCGCGGAAAAAAAGATCGAGGGACTCTGCCTAGAGGGCAGGGTGATGACTGCAGCTGCACATGCTCAGTAGGGCATGTTTGAAAGCTCTAGAATCTTTGAGATCAAAGGTCCGTGCCGGGCTCCATACGACGTCACCCATGTGCGAGGACTGCCATCCTGCTTACCTCTAAGAAACATAAGTCACTCTCCTTAGGCAAATCCTACGGTCTATCTTCCGTTCTGCATCTTCCATGCTCTATACCAAGACTCCAGCACATTCACCCTCTGCTGGACTCAACCATGACAAAAGCTATTCCTTTTCTCCCTAATCAAGATCCCAATACCCACCTTCGCCAACAGTGCCACAATTCCCGCCAATGTGCCGACACAGGAAAGTAGTTCTGCAGTAACTTACCAGATCACAAACAGCCAAGACCCAAAGATGCTGCTGTTGTAAAAATGCTTAACAAAGGAAAATAAAGACCTTAGGAAAAAACACAATCTTTAATAGATTTTATAATTTAAATAATTTAAAGCTTGAGAAAAAAAATAAAATGAACTGTAACAAAGCATTTCTTAAAAAAAACCACAAAAAGGAAAAAGGAAAAGGATATGGGATAATTCCCCTCCCATCCCCTCAAAATCCATAGTTCACACATCAGAGTTCACAGACTTCATTCAGACCCTTCCACACCCCTTCCCACCCCTAAAGCCTTCTCAGAGCTCTTTTCTTGTCAGTCTTCTTCTTGGCTGCCAGTTTTTTGTCCCGGTCTCCAGCATGTTTCTTGGCCATAGGCCCATCGCCCGTGGTAGAGGAGGAACAAGGGTCAGCAGTAGCTGCTTGGTCTTTGACTCGCAGGCTGCAGGCCTGGGCATGGATTTCCGTCATGAGCCGGGCCCGGGCCGCATATTCCTCGTAATTCTCCAACAAAAGGCGCCCTGCCTCTTCATTAAGCGCAGACTCTGGGTTCGGGTGAATCAGCAAACATTTTATTGTCTGAGGGGGGGAAACAAAAAAAAAAAAAGAAGGAACTGAGCGCAAACTGGCATTGTTCACTGACAAGATATCCCCACCACCCCCCCCCCCCCCCCCTGTGAAAATAATGTCCAAAAGCCTACAACTCTTGTTAGCAGGGTGGTCCATGCTAACTGGAACTATCACTGAGAATAAAAATATTCAGGAGCCAGTGATTGAATAGATTTCCAGGAACATGGGATGCTGCAGAAGGGAAACTAGGTGGTCACCAACAAGCCCTGGCTTGCTTCTAGGCCTGGAGAGGCTTGAGGATATGCGCAGGAATACAGAGTCTCTCACCCCTAGGCCTGGAAGGGCTCAGGGGACAAGCACAGGAATACAGAGCCTGTCACCTCTAGGACTAGAGAGCTCTTTTCCATCATCAGGTCAAATCCAACTTGCAATGGCTGAAAATCAACACAATCTGCCAAAAGTTATGTATGTTCTAAGGTTGCCGTATGACTGGCCATACCCACCAATAACACATGCCTGATGCCCAGCTCCGCCTTCCAATCCTTCTTCAGAACATTGACACAGATTTCGCCGTTGCCTCCAACGTTGGGATGGAATATCTTGGTGAGAAAGTAGCCTTTGGGTGGTGCAGCTGGAAAATCCTTTCCAAGGATTAGTTTCATTCTGAACAGCCCCCCGGCATACGGCGTCCCCTCTGCAAAAAAAAAAAAAAAAAAAAAGCAAGGTGGGTACTATGCGGCAGCACACCTAAATTTCAGAAAAACTACCGAGAGCACCAGCTAAGGTGCCAACCTCAAAGGGGCCATGTCAAGGCTGTGCAGTCAGGTTGGCCATTTGAAATTACTTACATTTTGATAAAGACTGAATCTTAACTGACAAGCAGCCCAACACCAATGTTTCTTTGTATACCATTGCTCCTGTCTACAACTTAACACACCTGGAGATCCTGCATTCTCTCTCGTGCTCCCGTTTTTCTCCCTGGCCAAAGCAGCAAGATGCCAGCTGCCAAAGAGATGTCATTTCTTTAATTATAAAAAACAGTTCTTAGTTTGTAACTTTCCCTTTCGACCATGCCAGTTTCTAAGGGTGGGTTCCATCACGGCAATGTCAAGAGGATCCAACAGCATCTTCCACAGAGCCGAGATCATAAAAAGGTATCGCATGACAGAGTTGCCAACTTTCACAGACCAGGACCGGACACATGCTCACTTCCATAAAGTTTAATACATTTGCATACATTTTACATCCTGCCTGTGAACTACCTTCCATCCTCTCAGGGCAATGAAGGGGGACCCCTGCCACTCAGCTGCTCCCCATGGACAGGAGCTACATGCTAGCAGGATACTTCACCCTCAGTCACACATGCAGAACAGACAGGCCCTTGCTAAATACAGAATAAAGAGACCATAAAGTATAAATACAAACAGTGCAACTGAAAAACAAACCTCACCATTCTTCATAATACAATAAAATCAAGAAATAGAACATATCTATAAAACCATAGAAATAAGAAAGCAGAGCTGCTTACCTGTAACATGTGTTAGTCCTCACACATGGGTATCATCATCAGATGGAGCCCAGCGTGGAAAACTTATGTCAAAGTTTCTGGAACTTTGACTGTATTCTGAGCATGCCCAGCATGCATCCATGTGGGTCCCTCTTCAGTCTCATAACAGAATTACAATTAAAACCAAGAAACAGGAGAAACCCAACTCCATGGGGTGGCGGGCAGGTAGGTTTTGTGCTTTCTCCTAGGACAAGCAGAATGGTAGTCCTCACACATGGGTGAATCCCTAGCTACAGGCTGCTCCCTAACACAAAAGGGGACCAACAAGCACAAAAACCACAATGCTGTTGGTAACAGAGGGGGAGACAGCCTGAATCCAAACAATGGGCCCTACACAGGGAGAGAAGGGTTCTACACCTCAAAGAGGTTCCGAAGGACAGACTGGCCGAACCTACTGTCACAACAGCCATCCCTAGTGAGATGCGAATGTGTGGCAAGAACTCTATGTCGCAGCCCTGCAGATCTCCTCCATGGCAATTGCTCGCAAACGGTCCACTGATGTTGCCAAGGCTCTGACAGAATGAGCTTTGACTTGACCCCCAAGATGCAGTCCTGCCTGGGCATAACAGAAGGAGATTCAGTCCAATAGCCAACTGGATAGTGTCTGTCTGGCAATGGTAACTCCCAACCTATTCCTGTCAAAAGAAATAAAAAGTTGGGTGGACTATCTGGGGGCTGCTGTCTGCTCCAGGTAAAGACTAAGGCTCATTTGCAGTCCAAACTGTGCAGTGCTCATTCACCTTGGTACGAATGGGGCCCGGGAAAGCAAATAGGCAGGACGATTGACTGATTAAGATGGAAATCAATCACCACCTTAGGCAGGAACTTAAGGTGCATACGCAAGACCACCCTGTCATGATAAAACTTCATATAAAACGGATTAAGTCACTAAGGCCTGGAACTTGCTGACCCTGCACACTGAAGTGACCGCCACCAAAAATATGACTTCTGCGTCAGGTACTTCAGGTCACAAGAGGACTGTGGCTCAAAAGGAGCTTTCATCAGCTGAGCTAGCACCACGTTTTGGTCCCAAGACACAGTAGGAGCTTCAACTGAAGCAGGCCCCTGCACGAAATGTACAACTATCAGCTGTACAGAGATGGGCGTACCATCTACACCGTGATGGTATGCACTAATTGCACGGGGATGATCTCTACTGGAGTTGGTCTTCAAGCCAGCCTCCGATAGGTGTAGAAGGTAATCAAGCAGTTTTTGCTGGGGACAGGAGAACGGATCTAGGGCCTTCTGCTCACACCACAAGAAAACCTCCTCCACTTCAGCCCATAGGACAGTCTAGTGGAAGGCTTTCTGTAAGCCACCAGGACCTGAGAGACATCCTCAGAGATTGAGCGGTTGCAGAATTAACCTCTGAACATTCAAGTTGTGAGCGACAGGGGCCTGGAGGTTGGGATGCCACAGCCTGCCCTGATCTTGCATGATGAGATCTGGGGAAGTCCCCAGACTGATCGGTCTCCAGATGGACAACTCCCGAAGGAGTAGAAACCAGATCCGTCTTGGACAATGAAGGACTACGAGGATCATAGTCCCCTTGCCCTCACAAAGCTTCAAGAGTCTTTGTCACTACAGGAATCTGAGGATACGTTTACAGAAGAGCCCTGCCCCAGTGGCAGGTAAAGGCATCCGAGGCTGGTTTACCATCTGATTTGTACAGGGAGCAGAACTAAGTCACCGTCCTGTTGCAGGGGGATGTGAACAAGTCCCCATTTAGGTTTCCCCCACAGGTGGAAGATACTGCTCATTACCCTCTGGCCTAGAGACCACTCGTGGGGTCTAAAGGCATGACAGTCTGTCCGCTATCACATTCTCCGTTCCGGCCAGATACATGGCCCTCCGTACCATCCTGTGGGACAGTCCCCAGGACCAGATCTGGACTGTTTCACAAAACAGAAGGTACAACCCTGCGCCTCCCTGTTTGTTGACATACTATATCGCAACTTGGTTGTCTGATCAAGACAATTGTTGGACAACTGATCTCTGAAAGTTCACAGCACGTACCTAATCACCCGGAGCTCAAGGAAGTTGATCTGTGCTTCCTGGGCAGACCAAAGGCCCTGGGTGCGGAGCTCCTCTACATGAGCTCTCCACTCCAAGGTGGACGCATTCGAAGTTAGGAAAGCTGAGGTAGGGAAATTTTGGAAAGCTATTCCCAGTTCCAAATTCGAGAGCACTCGCCACCAGGACAAAGAGTCCCAGAGAGACCGAGTGACTCTGATGTGGGCCCGGAGACTCTACGTGGCCTGTTGCCACTGCGACCTCAGGGGCCATTGGGTTCTACGCATGTATAAGCTTGCCAAGGGAGTAACATGGACAGTTGCAGCCATGTGGCCCAAAAGCCTCAACATGTGCCGACCTGAAACCTACTGGCTCTGTTGAATCACCACCGCTATAGACGCCAAGGTGACTGCCCTGGATCACAGCAGGAAGGCTCTTGCCTGAGCCATGTCTTGCAGGGCTCCTATGAAGTCCAATCGAGATGATAGGCTGAGATGGGATTTTGGGTAGTTAATGACGAACCCTAGTGTCTCCAACACCAAGATGGTCAAGCACAAGGATCAATCAGCCCATCTGAGAAGTGCTCTTGGCCAACCAGCCAACCATCCAAGTAAGGGAAACCATACTCTCAAGCCTGCAGGGGTGCACCCCCACCATGGTCAGGCATTTTTTAAAGATGCTAGCCCAAATGGCAACACTATACTGGAAGTGCTGTTTTCCCACCACAAATCAGATACTTTTGGGCCGATACAGTACAGATAGCCGGCATTTGGATGCGCTAGCTTTACCCCTTATTCAGTAAGGGGTAATAGCGCATCCAAAACGTGCGTCCAACCCCCCAAACCTAATAGCGCCTGCAACATGCAAATGCATGTTGATGGCCCTATTAGCTATTCCCCGCGATTCAGAAAGCAAAATGTGCAGCCAAGCCGCACATTTTGCTTTCAGAAATTAGCGCCTATCCAAAGGTAGGCGTTAATTTCTCCGGGAAAGTGCACAGAAAAGCTTTTCTGTGCACCTTCCGACTTAATATCATGGCGATATTAAGTTGGAGGTCCCAAAAGTTTAAAAAAGTAAAAAATTAAAAAAAAAAAAAAATTAAAATGGGCCCACGGCTGTCGGGTCGAAAACCGGACGCTCAATTTTGCCAGCGTCCGGTTTCCAAGCCCGTGGCTGTCAGCAGGCACGAGAACCGACGCCGGCAAAATTGAGCGTCGGCTGTCAAACTCGCTGACAGCCGCCGCTTCCATAAAAAAGAGGCACTAGGGACGCGCTAGTGTCTCTAGCGCCTCTTTTTACCGTCAGGCCTAATTTAAATAAATTAATTTACTGAATCACGTGCACAGGAGAGTGGCCTGTGCGCGTGCCGGGAGAGCGGGCATTCGCCCGCTCTCCCGCGTTTTTACTGTATCAGTCCGTTTGAGTTGGGAAGATCTTGTTGTGAGTATGCATCCTTTAAATCGAGGGAGCTTAGCCAGTCCTCTTTTTGCAGGAGGGAAATCATGATGCCCAGGAATGAGTCCCCCTGTTCTCTTTGGAATCAGAAAGTACCGGGAGTAAAATCCCTGCCCTCTTTGCCTTGGTAGTACAGGTTCGGCCACTCTGGCTGTTACAAGGGCAGAGAGCTCCCTTAACAGTACCTCCTGATGCGCTATTGCCCCCAAAACGGGCATGGAGAACAATTTGGTGGGACATCCAATAGGTTTCAATTGGTACCCTTAACGGATGATGGACAGAACCCACTGGTCCGAGGTTATGCTGGGCCACGGATCCACAAAGAATCGTAACCCGCCCCGGATCGGGGGGGGGGTCCCCGAGTCCAGTGTCACAGGTACAGGTGGCTGGCTCTTGCTCCCTTTGATCCAGTCAAAACCCCGTCCCGGGATTTGGCTGAGCAGCCAGCTGGGGCTTGGGAGCCATCTGCTGCCTGGGACGGCCGTGGGAGCTCATCCTCTGAATGGGAGCGAGGGGCCGGAGGATAGTATTTCCTCTGGCGGTAGAAAGACTTCCTCTGACCCTGCCTCGCAGACCTCCTCGCTGAGGAGGGCAGGTCTGAAATGCTGGCAGAATTGATGGAGGGTCTCATGGTGATGCCATAACTGGGAGACCATGTCCCTCATCTAGTCTCCAAAGAGATTCTCCCTGTACACAGCAAGTCAGCAAGTCTTTCCTGTACCTCCCATTGGAGACCTGAAGCCCGCAGCCATGCCATTCTGCAGGCACCAATTCCCGCTGCAGAGATTCTCGATGCAGTATCAAAAACATCGTAGGTTGAACGAACCTCGTGTTTTCCACATTCCAGGCCCTGATGCACTAGCGATAAGAAAGGGTCTTGCTGCTGTTCCAGAGGTTGCGCAAGAATTGACTCATGTATAGAGATAAGAGGAGATGCAGGCAATGAGCATGGCCCCTTGGAACACTATCCTTCCAAAAGCATCCATCGCTCTGTGATCCTTGCCCAGGGGCGCCAAGATATGGATCCGAGCGCGCTTGGCCTTCTTGAAAACGGATTCTACCACTACCAATTGGTGTGAAAGCTGTTGCTTCTTGAATCTGGTAGCCTGTTGGACGAGGTAAACCCCCATCTGCCTTTCAGTTGACAGGAGGTACTCTGTGAGGGGGTCCGGTGTACACAAAATTATGTACAGGGTGTTCCCAGATCCTCAGCAGTAACTCCTTTAAGATCTCATGCATAGGGACAGCCACAATTCTCTTTAGGAGCCTGGCATTGTGCTGGAGGAAGTGATGTCACTCCTCATGCGAGCCTCTTAACTTCTTGGGCTCCGCTTTCTCCGGACCTAAATAGCGCCGAAAACAAGTAAAGCGCCTACAAATTGCATGTTGCGCTAGCTAAACCTCCCTGGCAGCTAGAACAGATGTCGGCGAAACGAAAATCCATTGACCTCCGCAAATTTTCGTACTCCAAGGGTGGTGATAAGCCGGAGGACGTGCGGCCCAAAATGGCGCCTGTGGACACTATAGAAGAAACGGAGGAGGCTGACGACGACCCAAGCAAGGCTCCCAGCGATTTCCCCACCCGGGCAGAGATGTGGTTTTGCGAGCTGAGACAAGACCTCAAAAACTACAAAACTGAAGTCTATGTCCTGATCTCTGAACTCAGAGTAGACACTGTGGAGATAGGTAGAAGGATCGATGAGGCTGAGACCCGGCTCGACACACAGGGGGAAGGCTGGCATAGCCTGCCAACGAGACCACGATACTCTGCAAGTATCCTATCAATCTGTCTCAGACAAACTGGAGGATATGGAAAACCGTAGTCGCCGGAATATACGCATAAGAGGTGTCCCGGAAACTGAGGAGTTTACAGACTGCGTAGCAGTAGTGGAAAAAAATCTCTAAATTTTTTCTGGGGACAGCCGAGAACAATGTGGAAGACACTGAACAAATTATTAAGGTCGAAAGGGAACATAGAACATTGGGGCCGAAACTAGCAAACAGGCCACGTGATATTGTGGTGTGCTACCATTCATTTGCACAAAAGGAAAAAATCTTCAACTCAGCACGAAAACACCTCTGGCAATGGGAGGGACACAAGACTGCAGTCTTTGCAGACCTTACCTCGGCGACCCTAAAGAAATGGCAGGAGTTTTGCTGCGTCACCACTAAACTAACTGAAGACAACATAAGATACCATGGCTTTTCCCGGGGGGAATATCATTTATGTTTCAAGAAGTAGCCCACCCGGCCACTATAGTAGGTGAAGCAGCAGAGATCTTGAGAGAGGATGGTATAACGTTCGAGATCCCGCAGCGAGAGTTAAGGGCCACTTCTAACGCCGGCAGAGCTAACACCGGCACAACCTCGGTGGCAAAGGAGCCTGGCATGCTCCGTCATCAACTGAAACAGGATGGCCTCGGCCATCACCTGCACAAAACCCGCGAAGGACCAGTCCTCCAGTGGCGACCTCCTTTGCTCTTCTGGAGGAGACTGCTCTGAAGGGAGACCCTTTGAGTCCTTGGAGGATTCTGCTGTGTTGTCCCCTCCTCCCAGGGGTCATATGTGGCCTCACCCTCATTGTAATCCACAGGGGACGAGGCTCTAGGTGCTTGGCGTTTAATCAGAGGCACAGGCACCGGTCCCAGCAAAGCTGGACAGGGAGGAGGGCTGCAGGCCTCGGTGTCCCTGCTGGCCTTGATGGAGCTTCCTCTTCGGAGGAACTGGCAACAAGCACTATATTGTTTGGGGGAAACATTGCTAGCCTCCCAGGAATCAACGCCAACTAGGTTGGTAACACACTGATAAGCATATTGAGCCATTCCAGCAGTGGCTCCAAAAGGGCAAATGCAGGCACTGGCGGTGCCACCGGCTCGATGCCCTGCAATGTCCGCTCCACCGCCAGCTAGACTCTGCGCTACAACTCCTCCTCGAAAGCTGCCGATGCCAAAACAGACTGGAGGCAGGCGGAGTGGCCAAGTCTTCCTTGGATCCCAGAGGTGGATTGGCAACAGGACTGGTGGAGACCGTTGCAGAACCCTGGCATCAATGGAGGATAGGCACTCACCACGGGTTTGCTTCAGGGGCATCACAGCATGAGCTGGCACCTTCCCAAGCCCGGCACATTGTATCAAAGGTGACCAATGTGATGCTTCCTTGGCTTCCCTCAGTGCCTACCCAGTCTTTCCCCAAGTGCCGAAGTCAATGACGATGAACCCAACGTTCTCGACCTGGAAGAGACTGACAGGGGCTGGTCTCCGGCACCCCTATCCACCGGCATAGACTGAATCGATGGCCCTTGGTGTCGATGGCTCGGTGTCCATCGGTGCAGATGCCGCCAATGCTGATGGCTCTGACTTTCTCGACCCAAAGAGTTTCTCCATCTTATTGAGTCGAGTGCAACATCCCTTAGGGGGTCATCTAGGTGCACATATATAGAAACAGAAATGACAGCAGAAGACCAAACGGCCCATCCAGTCTGCCCAGCAAGCTTTCACACTTTTTTTCCCCCTCATACTTATGTTACTCTTGGCTCTTAGTAACCTTTTGGTTCTATTTCCCTTCCACCCCCACCATTAATGTAGAGAGCAGTGTTGGAACTGCATCTAAGTGAAATATCTAGCTTAATTAGTTAGGGGTAGTAACTGCCGCAATAAGCAAGCTACACCCATGCTTATTTGTTTACCCAGACTATGTAATTCAGTCCTTGGTTGTTGTCTGTATATAGATCCACTTTTCTTCATTCCCCTGCCGTTGAAGCAGAGAGCTATGCTGGATATGCGTGAAGCATCAGTCTTTCTCCCCTGCCATTGAAGAAGAGAGCTATGCTGGATATGTGTGAACATGTGGCAACCCCAGACATCATGCAATGCCCCCAGGCAGAGAACACACACCTCATGGGGGTCCATAATGGACATGGTCCTCAGTCACTGGGGGCATCGACAAAGCAGACGAGGCTATGACGAACGAAAAGGGAAAAAAACCGAGAGATGGTAACGGTGGGCAGGCACTACTGCCATGGGGGGGGGGGGGGGGGGGGGGGGGGGGGAGGGGGAACGGAAGCGAAAAAAAACTTAACAAGCGCCGAAAAACCTGACTGAGGAGTCTAAGGGAAACCAAGAAGGGACCCGGCATCAAAACACGAAAAAAGCCAAAACTAAATCAGTGAAAATGTTTTCCAAGGAAATTTCTTGAAGAAAAGCCAAGAGTTCACTTAACTGAGGCGAAAGCGCTGCAGAAAGAAAAAGGAGAATGAAGAGGGACCCTGCATAAACGCGGGGTATAGAGCATGCTCAGTATGCACAAAGTTCCAGAAACTGACACACGTTTTCCGTACCAGGCTCCATCTGATGTTACCCATGTGTGAGGACTACCATCCTGCTCATCCTAGGAGGATATTTCAAAACAGCTGAACAGAATATCCAATAACCAAAAAACTTTATATAAAATGTTTAAATTTCCCCAAACACCCATTCATTTTTTCAAGAGAGCTAACACACACACACCCAATAATGAAAACTAATAAAGATTTTTTTTAAATCCCTTGCTCTCCATGCCTGGGAACTTTTGATTTCCAGTCACCCTGAGATTGTTGTGGATTATTTGGGGGGGGGGGGGGGGAGTTCACACAAGCTTTCACCTCTCTCATATACACATTCTCTGTCAAACAAGCTGCTCTCAACACGCGTTCCCTTCTTCACATGATCACACATCCTCCCCTCCCATAACATACCACACCCTCACACATGCTCTCAGAGGGATGGTGGGCTGGGAGGGGAAAAGAGGGACCCAGGATTGTCAGAAAGGGTGGGCAACTGGACAGGGTGCCACTTGCAAGGTCTGAGAGGGGGGCACTGATGAACCTCATCAGGGGGCTGGGTGCCAGCACTGTAATGGCATGAGGCTTCCTTTGGCCTTATGCAGCTGCTGGCTCAGCAGGCCAGTCATGTCACCCAGGGAAGCACACCCCCCATGACCAGCCATGCTCCCTGGGCCTGGGGTACAGGGTTGCCCAGCAACAGGTCTCAAGAAAGCAAAGGGATACTAGGCAGAGACGTGGGAGACTGGGCTCAGGGATGGGTATGCTGAGCAGGGAGAGGGGAATAGAGAAGATGCTGGTCAGGGAGGAGGGGATCACTGCAGTATACAATGTTTTTAACATCAGGTAATTCCAACTTGCTAAGAGGCCAGTTAAAATTGTTTGGGTTTTTTTCCCCTTACAAACAATGGCTGTTTACCTGGCTGGACAGTCTGGCTCAGGCTGCTACAGCAGCAGTCAGGATAAGAGAAAACAGCCAGCCATGGGATGAACGAGGAGTGCCTCCAGCAGAGGTTAGGACTGTTCAGCTTGGAGAAGGGACGGCTGAGGGGGGATATGATAGAGGTGTTTAAAATCATGAGGGGTCTAGAACGGGTAGATGTGAATCAGTTATTTACTCTTTCAGATAATAGGACATGAAGTTAACATGTAGCACATTTAAAACTAATTGGAGAAAATCTCTCACTCAACACAATTAAGCTCTGGAATTTGTTGCCAGAGGATGTGGTTAGTGCAGTTAATATAGCTGGGTTTAAAAAGGGTTTGGATAGGTTCTTGGAGAAGTCCATTATCTATTAATCAAGCTGACTTAGGAAATAGCATTGGCTATTACTGGCACCAGTAGCCTTGGATCTACTTAGTGTTTGGGTACTTAAGCCTGGATTGACCACTATTGGAAACAGGATGCTGGGCTTGATAGACCCTTGGTCTGACCCAATATGGAAATGTATGTTATTATGCAACAGTCAAGGGGGGCTGCCACCCCAGAGTGATGAGTCTAAAGCAGCCAGGCAGAGAGAGACCAGAGGAAGGCACATACTACAGTGGGTAGCAGAGAGGCAACCACTGGCAGAGCATCTTCACAGCCAGCCACAGCGAGGTGGGAATGTGTGTATTGAATGAAGAGGCAGCTGTAGTGGCAGGCTGTGCAAATCCCGGTCGGTCAGGGACAGCATGACCGATTAAGCTGCAGGAAGTAGAGGCAGAGAAAGGTAGCTGTGGATTCAACTCCAGCGTGCAAAGATTCTGTATGCTTCTCCCTCCCACACTTCCTCCTGTGGCTGTGTCAGCTGCCTGAGAATCAGGCAGCTGATTGGAGGACTGATGCCACAGACATGTATACCAGGTTCTGATTGGCTGTGTGCAGCCAGCACAGTTCAGACGCTGTCCCAAGGCCATGCAAACAGCTTTGACTGGACATTACAGTGTCCGGTTACCACTGTAACCGGACACTGTACAGTTAGCTTGAAAACCCAACAGTCTGGTCCAAAACCAGGCAGTTGGCCACCCTAGACTGAATGGAATATTTGTCTAAATTGGCACAAGTGGCTCACTAAGAGAATATGGTATCTGACAGCAGGTGGGGAGGTTATCAGCTACAGAGAATACCCATCAACCCAACAATCTTGCCTCTCCTACCTGGTCCTTCAATGGTGACCTGGAGATCAGTAATATCTTCCTCATTGGGGAAGATCTTGATGCCTTCAGGTGGGTCTGATGTAAGGGTGGACACCTCCTTGTACACCAGGCGGATGATGTGTGGTGGCAGATTTTCTACGTTCGAATTCTAAAGGAGGCAGAATTAAAAAAGAAAAGGTAAGTTCACCATGTGCCTAGTGTGACAAAAAGTTATGGTAACATTTGATGGGGCTCCTGGACCTTCAACAGTATGCTAGAGAAAACAATATCAGTCCACCACTTTGATTTGTGGAGTGGGGCAGATAGTGCAGCTTTTGTAATAGACATTTGGAATGCATCATTACCAATGAGTACAAAAATGTTTGTCTTTTAGTGAATTGTGTACCTGCATTACTAAATTACTCATGCAGAATCTGGGCAGCTGCCTAGGTTGACAGGAGCGGAAGCTGCTAGGATCCTCTCAGTTCTCCTACCCTTATCAGTTAGCCAGTCCCTCTCACCTTGCTCTGATGTGTGCAGTCTTCTCCAGCACCACCCCTGCAACAGCTGATGCTTTCCAGCACCATGTGGTTCCTGTATTCCCATGCTGCTCTCAGTCTCATGAAACTACTGCTAGAGTACAGGCACCATGTGAAACTCAATTTCACTGACAGCCAGGTGGTGCCAGAAGGAATCAGCTGGGACGAGGGGGAGAGGGCCCTAGGCGGGGAAGGAGGACTGGCTGGGATGAGATGAGGATGCGAAGAGAGTCCATGCATGGTAGGGGGAGGAGGAGAAGGAAGTGTAGCAAAAGCAGATGACAAGCTGGGCCGGGGGGGGGGGGAGCGAGGTGGTGAGTGGTCACAGCTTCTGGTTTTTGTGGATTTTAATTTGGCAACATGCAAAGCTCTGAGCTGCCAGCAGTGCTAAGTTCTTGCAACTGTTGGCATTTGTGGTAACTAGGGGCACCAGCGAGTTGCTGTAAATATTGGTAGCTCCAACAAGCTAGCACTGCCTGCAGCTTGCCCAATTAAAGTCTCAGAAAACCACAAGCCCTAATTATGGTGCACTACTACAATACGCCTGAGGGAATTTTGCACCAAAAAGATTAAAACTACTACTTTTTAAGTAAAAGTTTTCATGACTCAAAGACTGATTACACTGTGCAGAATTGCCCCAGAACTAGTAAGTGCATTTATGATTTTTAATCTAGCTTCCTATAAGGACTGTACAAGATCAGAAGCTGCCCACCAAGAACTTTTGAACCATTCATCCAATTTTATTCAAATTTGTGCCACAGATAGTACAGTGTCTGGTGGCCTCCAGCTCAGTTTTAATGTGCTCTAGGACACTCAGAATCACCCATCTTGTGTCCTACAGATAAACAAGGCCACTTCCACTAAGCGTTTCATCAAGGTCAGTGTGTAATGGCAGAGCACTGGCACCTGGCCGGGAACTCGGAGCTCAAAGATTCTAGAGCTTTCAGACATGCCCTACTGAGCATGTGCAGCTGCAGTCATCACCCTGCCCCCTAGGCAGAGTCCCTCAATCCATGATATAACTCATTCAAGGAGAAACCAATTCCCAGGGGAGGCGGGTGGATTCCTTGAGGACAGTCATCCTGCTGTCCTCAAAGAACACACGACAGGATGACAGTCCTCACATAGGGGTGAATCCCTAGCTAAAGGCTACTCCACACAGGACAAAGCAGGGAACTCCACAGTGCTGAAAGTACCACTTTTCTTCCACTTGCCTGTGAGGCAGCAGAGCCCAAAACAGGTGAAGTTGGGAAGACAGTTGAACTCAACAAAAGAAAACCAGAGAACAGACACAAATACCCCTAAGGCAGTGGAGTGATGCAAAGTCCAGCGAGAAGCATACTTGGCCTCATGGGACTATTACAGTCAGGGCCTTTGGTTCAGCAAACCCGACAAGCAAAGTCTGTCTAGATCCTCCAGGATACAGGAAAAGACACAGAGAATCGACCAAGAGGACCACTCTTGGAGGAAGACAGCACGGTTTCCCTTGGTGTCATAAGACAACTGAAAAACCAACTGGGAGCAGAAAGCCCTCCAGAAAGGTTGTGGGTCACTAGCATCTGAAGGACAGAATGCCTTTGCAGAAGTGTGCCCAATGCTTGACTGATAGGCACAAGAGGCAGAAAACCCCAAGCAACACTTGGAAGAAAAAGTGGCAACAGTGGCCAAGTCTGTGGCAGACGACGAAAGCAATCCCTGAAAGGAACTGCTAGCCCAAAAAAACAGAGTAGGAAGTTAAGTTAGGCCTGAAGCGTACCCACACTCATCCTGTCAAGGACAGATCATCCTGTCCACAGGATAGCTCAGGTGAGCAGGGAGGCACTTTGGTCAACCAAGTGAAGTATGAAAAGCTAAAGGCAATACTGGCCAGAACTTGGCAAAAAACAAGGAAAAGGTAGTGTACCGTTTCCTACAGATATAAACTAAGATACCACAAATGCCCTAGCTCCCCCCGACATTCTCACTGGAAATTGGAAGGGCTGCAGGGGTAAGAAAAGGCTGCTAGACTTAACTCACACTGTTGATCTGAGTGTGACTTGTTTCAGAATGGAAACTCTACGTTCCGTAATAATGGCAGTACAAACAGGAGAATCTCATGTCTCTTGACCTGATGAAGGCCTAGCTACATATTCCCATTCGCCAAGAACATCAATGTTTCCTATGCTTCACCATTCTGGGACTTCATTATCAATTTCAGCCCCTGCCCTTCGGGTTGGCTACTACACCAGGACCTGCTCCAAGGTCATGGTAGTGGTTGTGGCATCTCTGCGCAAGGAGGGCATCTTGGTCTATCTGTACCTGGACTGGTTGATTCGGGCCAAAAGTGCAGACGAGAGTCACTTGGCATCTCGCAACGTGATCTCCTTGCTTCAGGAGCTAGGCTGGTGAACTTGGCCAAGAACAGTCAACAGCCATCTCAGACACTAGAGTATCTCGGCATGCAATTCAATATGGAGCAGGGCAGAGGTTCTACCGGAGAGTAGCATTCAGAAGTTAGTTACTCAAGTTCAAGCCCTGAGACGGAGTATTCGCCTGATGGTGTGGTCTTACCTGCAGTTCCTGAAATCAATGGCAGCCACGTTGGACGTAGTCCTCTGCGCGAGGGCGCACATGCAGCCCCTTCAGCGTACGTTGCTCTCCCAGTGGAATCTGAAGATGCAGGAATTCACAGCGAGACTCCACTTGCCATTGGAAGTGAGCATCCAGTTGTAGTGGTGGTTACAAGCTGATCATCTCAGGAAGAGGGTTTCCTTGGAAACACCAGACTGGCTAGTGCTCATAACTGATGCGAGCCTTCTGGGTTGGGGAGCTATCAAGAGTTTGTGGCGCAAGTTTGGTAGAATGCAGAGGAGTGGCAGTGGACCAATCAGTTGGAAGCACGTGCAGTTCAATTGGCATGCTTGTGGTTCGCTGAGCAGCTGGAAGCTCGTCTGGTAAGAATATCAGACAATGCCATGACAGTGGCTACATCAACCAAGGCAGAACCAGAATTCCAACCGGTGTCTGTAGAAGCAGATGCGCTCAAGGTGTGGGCAGAAGATCTTCAGGACATATCAGTCTCCCACATTGCTGGGAAGGACAATGTAAGGGCAGACTTCCTCAGCAGACAGGTCTTGGACCCAGGTGAGTGGGAGTTGGCAGACGAGGCCTTCCAACTCAGTGACGTGCTGCGCGTTGCCCATACCTAGACTTACTGGCGAGCTCCAACAATACGAAGGTACCACGGTTCTTCAGTAGCAGAAGGGATTTGAGATTGCTGGGCATCAATGCTCTTGTTTAGGTTTGGCCACAGAGTGCTGTGTTCTATGCTTTCCTGCCCTGGCCAATGATAGGCAGGGTCATAAGAACATAAGAAATTGCCATGCTGGGTCAGACCAAGGGTCCATCAAGCCCAGCATCCTGTTTCCAACAGAGGCCAAAACCAGGCCACAAGAACCTGGTAATTACCCAAACAATAAGAAGAACCCATGCTACTGATGCAATTAATAGCAGTGGCTATTCCCTAAGTATAATTGATTAATAGCCATTAATGGACTTCTCCTCAAAGAACTTATCCAAACCTTTTTTGAACCCAGCTACCCTAACCACATCCACTGGCAACAAATTCCAGAGCTTTATTGTGCGTTGAGTGAAAAAGAATTTTCTCCTATTAGTCTTAAATGTGCTACTTGCTAACTTCATGGAATGCCCCCTAGTCCTTCTATTAGAAAATGTAAATAACCGAGTCACATCTACTCGTTCAAGACCTCTCATGATCTTAAAGACCTCTATCATATCCCCCCTCAGCCGTCTCTTCTCCAAGCTGAACAGCCCTAACGTCTTCAGCCTTCCCTCATAGGGGAGCTGTTCCATCCCCTTTTTGGAAGATTGCGAGCTCGACCGAAACCATAATTCTGATGGCTCCGGATTGGCCCCAGAGGCCATGGTATACTGATCTTCAGGGGTTACTGGTGGGCAGGCCTCTCAGATTACCACTCAGGAAGAACCTATTGCATCAAAGGCCCATACGCACGACAATATGGGTCGGTTGTGTCATACTGTTTGGCCCTTGCGAGGGCTCTGTTGCTGAAGCATGGTTATTCTTTCACAGTCATTTTCACTTTGCTCCGGGCCAGGAAATTTTCTCTCTCTCTAGCTTAACTTAGGGTTTAGAGAGTGCTCGAGAGTTGGTGTGAGGAGCGAGGTTCTCACCCTCTTAAAGTTGAAATGCCACAGATATTGGGATTTAGTTTGGTTAAAGGCTTGGCCTTAAACACTCTAAAGGTGCAGGTAACAGCTCTTGCTTGCTATAGGAGGCGGGTCAGTGGTGGACACTTGTCTTCCCATCCAGATGTGTCCAGGTTTTTGAAGGGAGTTAAGCATCTATGTCCTCCCTTGTGGTTTAACCAGTGCCTCTTTGGGACCTTAATCTGGTCTTGCATTTTTTTGGTGGGTCCTACATTTCGGCCATTGTGTGGTCTCTTTGCAGCTGCTCACCTTGAAAACAAGTTGTTCTGGTAGCAATCTGGTCAGCACAGCGGGTCTCCAAGCTGCAGGTTCTCTTTCTTGCCATGAGCCATTTCTATGAATGACTTTGGGGTGGTACAGCTTAAAACTCTACCTTCCGTTTTGCCGAAAGTAGTTTTTAAGTTTCATTTGAATCAGTCTATTTCCCTGCCCACACTGGACAGCGAGAGATGAGTGTGATTATCGTCTGTTGCATGCCTTGGATGTCAGTGGCATCTGGTGCAGTACTTGAAAGTTATTCATTCTTTCAGGAAGTCTGATCAACTGTGTGCTCCATGGTGGAGGTAAACAAGAACTAGCAACGTGGGCAACTATAGCCCATTGGGTGAAAAGTCATCCGAGCTGCCTATGTGGATGCAGATGTCCCATTAGCTAGACAAGTCAGGGCACATTACACTAGAGCTCAAGCAGTTTCATGGGCGGTGCTTCGGTTGTCTCCCATCAAGATTTGCTGAGCAGCAACATGATACTTCTTACACACTTTCTCCAAGCATTAGCACGTGAGGGCTCAGGACAAGACAGCCTTCGCGCGGGCAGTGTTGACAGGACCGAGGGCAGCCTCCCGCCCTTTTCAGGAGTAGCTTTGGTACATCCCCATTGGTGTGGATTTGCCTGCCTGAGTGCAGAGGAAGGAGAAACTACTTACCTGATAATTTCCTTTCCTTTAAGGAAGGCAGGCAAATCCACAACCCACTCTGGGGTGCCTACTTGCTTTTAGTTCATCCTTTATAAGCAGATGAAGAGTTATTTCTGTTAATTTGTTTGAAGGACTGGTAAGTGACATAACCAGCCCCTAAGAGTTGATAACCTTTTTTCGCTGAGCTCAATGTTTCTCAGTTGGTTGGTTGGACTGTTAAGTTGTTCTCAAGTATAATTGGTTTGTCCACATTTTGGCTTTTCTAGATATACTGGCGGGCTGTTCTCAGGAGAGGGCTATGTGTCAGTGACATTAGCAAGTCAGCTTTACACCATCTCCTGGGAGGTGTGCATAACCCACTGGTATGGATTGGCCTGCCTTCCTTAGAGAAAAGGAAATTTATCAGTTAAGTAGTAATTTCTTCTTCTACTTGCCAGGTTCTTATGGCTTGGATTGGCCACTGTTGGAAACAGGATGCTGGGCTTGATGGACCCTTGGTCTGACCCAGTATGGCATTTTCTTATGTTCTTATGTTCTTACTCAGCAGGTATCAAAAAGGTGACTTCCACATGAAAGAAAGCCCTAATCTTCACTGGGGAGCTCCCCAGAAGGGGAGATCATGGTACAATGGGGAGACCAAATCCGGAATAACTCCCTCGCGAAATAGATCTGCTGCGCCTTAGGATGACTTGGGAAAGAGCATTAATGCCCAACTTGCCCTTGGATCTTGTCGGGGAACAGAGAGCGACCACCAGTCAGAGGTAATGAAATCCTTTTTGGGACATGGAGAATGAGGGGTCACCCCTTGTAGGGGTGGACAGTCCGACATCCAAAGGGGGACACATAAGGGTCGCCTCTGGAAATCCAGTTGTATTTCCCCTTCCTGAAGGGACAGGAAAGCAACATGAATTGGGGCCTCCCAAACCCAGAAATATTTTCTACTCTCCAGGGGAAAGTGGGTTACTGTTGATGATCACAGAGGTCCATAAATGACCAATCGATCACAGGTGGCCACCCAGACAAACAAGGTAGGCCACCATGGTAATCCATGGACCAGCAAGCAATGGTCCAATGACAGTCGCTGCCATCCCCACAACACCCACAGGTCCTGGCCAGCAAGGAGGTGCACAGATTCAAAAGAATTGAAGCTCCCGTTTGGCAAGGGACAGAGGCTTCCCTCTAAGGGGATTCAAGATAAGCTAACATGGGAAGAGTCAAAAGATATACCCCTCCTCTCTGGAAAGGAAAGACTCCCGACACTACTATCCATGCCCCTGGTGGTTCTACCAGGAATGGAGTTCTTAGGTCAGTCTTGTGGCAACAACGCACAACCTGTTATGCTCACCATGAGGGAACCTGGTAGCATCAATGATGCTTGAAGCCCCATGACCCCAGTGCCTTTGGAAATGTACGGCAGTTCCGGGCACTCGAGAGCATCAGCTCCCATGGCAACCAACGGCCTTATGCCATCCATGATCATTCTGGACACCGCAAAGGGGGGGGGCCTCTGGCACCCCCAATGCTCTACAGCCTCGAGAGCACCAGGCTATGGTGCACCTTGGTTGACTTGGTACTCCAGAGTGCCTTGGGTCAATGGTGCTGTGACCACCCCAGGCCCGAAGCCCTGGTGGGGCTGATGACTTCTAAGGCACTTGAGGGCTCTCAGGACCCTCACACCTTGGCAGTTAATGGCATAGCAGGTGACCAAGCACTTGACAACCCCGGTGTCCCATGGCTGAAGAGAGCAAAGCTAAACGCCAAGTCTACACAGCTCCGTGGAAAAAGAGACTAAGGGACACTGCCTAGGGAGCAGGGTGACAACTACAGCTGAACATGTTCAATAGGGCATGTTTGAAAGCTCTAGAATCTTTGAGATCAAAGTTCCAGGCCAGGCTCCATCCGATGTCACCCATGTGAGGACTGCCATTTGGCTAGGACAAGTGAGAGGCTCCCTAAGACTCCCTACCTCAATTGAGAGACCCCATCAGCGACTTTACGATTGGATCTGGGGTCGGGGGACAATTCCAGAGCTGACATCAGATTCACGCCCTCTGCTGAGCAGCTTTCATTGGGGGCAAGCTTCCAGGAAGGGTAAGGTGAACTGTGAGCTCTTCTCATCTGTTCTTTTCCCACTACTGTCATCTCTGCATGGAATGGTGTCCCTCTGGCCTGGAACAGGTCCATTCCTTTAAGGGAAACCTTGTTTGTGGGGAGATTAATAAAGTAAAAAAAAAAAAAAAAGGATATTGTTGTCTCAGGCAGACTGCGGTGATTGAAGAACCCTGTAAGTGGGGTTCAAGAGGACTGGTGATGGCGAGAGTCACATTCAGGGGGGGGGGGGGACACACAACCTGCTTTCAATGAGGCCAGGGAAGCCCTGAGCGGGAGGGCTGGCAATTTATGCACACTGCGTGGTGGAGCCAAGATGGCGCCAGCAGCACTATGCGGGCGCTATGTTCTGCCTGCGGGCTCAGACTAATTATGCCTGGGGGGGGGGCCTCTGCACTTGTGTAGGAGTGTTTCGCGGCCAAGGGAGATATGGCTACCTAGGATTTTGTAGCAGTTGAAAGCCCTGGGGCGGCAGTTAAAGAGTTCTCCTTCCTCACCACAGAGGAGAATCAGGCAGCCATATCTGCGTGGCACGTGGAGCTGAACCGAATAGTCCAAAGACTGTGGGTTCCAACGAGACAGTAGCAAGCACTGAAGAGGATGCGTATGCGCTCTCGTCCACGGCACCACTTCCAGGGTTACCGCCATCAAGCCGAGCACCTGTAGATAGGACCACACCGTCAGGCATATAGTGTTCAACTGATACACTTGACATCAATTTCTAAATCCGAACGTCCGGCAGGAAAACTTATCCTGCCCTGTGTCGAACCAAACCCCCAGATACTCCAACACCTGGGATGGCTGAAGTCTGCTCTTGGCCAGGTTCACCACCCAACCGAGCTCTTGCAACAAGGAGATCACCCTGAGAGTCACCAGGCAGCTCTCTTCATGAGATATGGCTCGAATCAGCCAGTCATCCAAGTATGGGTGCACCAGGATCCCTTCTCTTCTCAAGGCCACCGCTACCATCATAACCTTGGAAAAAGTTCTGGAGGCAGTGGCTAGACCAAAAGGCAGCACCCAAAACTGATAATGGCACCCCAACACCAGTAAAATGTAGAACATGGTGTTCCAAATGGATGGGAATATGAAGGTAGGCCTCAGACAGATCCAAGGGGGTCAGAAATTCCAAAAGCACTGCCATTATCACAGAGTGCAAGGTTTCCATGTGAAAATGAGTCACCTTCAAATGACGGTTGACCCTTTTGAGATCCAGGATGGGATGAAAGGAACCCTCCTTCTTGGGTGCAACAAAATTAATGGAATATCGCTCCATACTTTGATATGTGAACACCGGAACCACAGCCCTCAGCCTGAGGAGCCTTTGAAGCGTTAACTCCACTGCCTGCTTCTTCTGCAGGGAGTGGGGCAAGGAGATACCATGAACACGTCCAAAGGAATACTGCGAAATTCCAGTGCATATCCTTCTCATATCACCTCCAGGATGTGATGTGATCACGACCCATCTGATGAAAAGAGAGGCAACCCCCCCCCCCTTCTCTCTTGTTCCCAAAGTTAAGTCAGCAAACAGAGGTCTGCCGATAGGACTGGGAGGGCTTACCGGCTGAGGTTCTGTCTGGACAGGGACAAGTGAGATAGACTGCGCCTGCATGAAGGCTTTGAAAGAATTCCACCCAAGAGAAGGCAGCCGGGTCCATGCCTAACCCAGGAGGTACTGGGGTCTGTGCAGTTAAATTTCCCTCTCCCATGGATAACCCAGTCCTGGGGTTACTCAGATCCGGAGTACTTCCTGTTAAAGCTGTGGCTAACCCGTCCTCTGAATGGGAGAAGCTGGGCTTAGCAAAGTCCGGGGAGGCTAATGCTCCCTGGGTTTCCTCACAGTGCTGACATAAGTAAGAATCCAGGTCAGATTGTGCAGCCCTAATATGACAAGCAGTGCAGAGAGAAAGGCGCTTATGTTTCTTTGCTGCCAGAGCCGCTGGCGATGGTAACTGCGTGTTTAGAAGGTTTATGCTTAAAATTTTATGTGCACAGATTTTGGGCGCCTACATGGGCCGCGAGGCATACGCACAGCTCGTGCACCCAGCTTTACTAGTAGTCTGCGCCCTAGTAAGTTGTACAAGTATGTACACATGCGATGTTATGCGCACAGCTGACATGCACTGCACATAGCTAAGCTCTATGGTGGGCAATACCGTCACAAAAACGCACGCAAGATGGTGCCACCGGCCTACCACATGGCCATGGTAGGTCGACCAAACCTAAAGCAGGGCCTAGCCTACGGGGGGAGGGGTACTCAACCCGCTCGGAAGCCCACTTCCCCTTACCACAACGGGATCAGAAATTACATTGGTACGGCACGCTGATCAGGGAGACCAGAGGAAGTCTTACCAAAATCCCTCCGTCATCTCGGAAGCGGGAGGAAATTTTTTTTTTACACTTACCTGGGCTCAGCACTTACCGCCTGAGTACAGAGACAGTCTCCAGCTGCGGGGAGAGAGGGCTTTGGCCTTCATTGCTGCGCTCGACTTCCTACACCTGCTGCCTTTCAGCTGCTTCAGCAGCAAAGTCCACGCCAGGAACTGGCTACTGGACCAAGGCACACCTCTGAGGGATCTCGAAAATCACCTCAGGAATTCTCAACTGGGGGAGGCACCTTTTGGTATCACCACAGGAGAACTGAGCTCAATCTTTTCTCCAATTTAAAAGTAGAATTTCTTCTTCCAAAAGGTACAGCGATCCCCATAGAGAAAGAATGTCTACATCTGCTGGAGACTGAGAAATACTGAAGGGCCGAGGTCACAGTAGGGGTGTACCTAGGGTGACATCAGCTTTGAAATCTGACTCCCTCTCCATCTGCTGGCTGGGGAGCATAAACCCACTGGTCTGAGTCCATCTGGCAGTACACTAGGAAATAATAGGCTGCATCTATTGGATAGCCAAATAGGGGGCCCAAGCAGTTTTACCAGATCTGCACACCAATGTCTTCTTGGCCTAGCCAGATTTATTATCACTGCAGATAAGCGAGTCTCTATTCTTTTCACAGTCCTGCTTATGATGGAAGGTGGTGGGAAGACAGGGGAGAATCAAAGCATCTATTCTGCTACAGCCTCATTCCTTCTCAGGACCTTGGAATTCCTGTGGGTTGCCATCAGCTCCATAAACGGAATGCCCCACCAGTCCACTATTAATTGAAAACCTTCTCAGCTGAGCTCCCACAGAAAGCATTCTCTTTCAACTTCACCTTACATCCTTTTCTCCAAGATGGAACTTGTAGGAGATTTTCATTTTCTGACTTATTCTAGATGGTATATAGAGTCAACAATTATTGCAAACATCCTGCATCATTTTGAACTTTGACCGCATTCTCACCAGAAGCCAATGTAACAGAGCTGCACTCACCCTCATTGGACAAATATCAGTCGTGCCACCATATGCAACTGCTGTGGCATTGTCCAACAGCACCCAAACTGACCTTCCCTTCACTAACTGAAGGAACTTTACAAAGGCTAGTCTGATAGACCTAGTTTCCAGCCTGTTTATGGACTACAAGGCTTTCTTTCTGAACTAGAGACCCTGAGTCACTTGATTAAGACAGTGAGCCCCCCCCCGCCCGACCTCTGTACTCACATCTGAGGTTACTATATTCCAGGAAAGAAACTCAAATCCATGCCCTTCAACAAACTTTAGGGTATCACCCACCATTTCAAATTGTACCTTATTGGGAGACAAATTTCATAGTACTAAGACTTGTGGGACCAATGGAACCATAAGGACAACTGCAGGGATGCATATAAGCCCAAGCCCATGGAACTAAGTCCAAGGTTGCTGCAATAAGTCACAGAAGTTGGAGATCGTCCCACACATTAGACTCCCTTTGACACAGAAATGCTCAAATTTTCCACCAGTGACTTTTTCAGGTTAGGAAGAGGCCCTATTTTTAATCAGATTGGGCTCCCAAGAACTCTAAGGAATGGGAAGGGATGTAGCCTGCTCTTTGAATAGTTTACAATCCAACCTAGGCATTCCAAGACCTGGACAACTCCAGCAGATGACAACAGGTTATATTGGAAAGATTTGGCATGGTTGAGTCAACTGACTAATGCCTTCCCTGCAGAAGGCCACTGCAACTAAGAGCATCACCTTGATGAAGGTCCTTGAGGCCATATTGAGTCCAAATGGCAGAGCCCTGAAGTGGAAATGCTGTCCCAGGACACAGAACCTGAAATCTCTGGTGATCTTCCCAAATGGGAATATGAAAATACACCTCTACCAGGTGCAGGAATAAACTCCTCTTTCCTTACTACCACTATAATGGCATGAACAGTCTCCATTCTTAAACAGGGAACCTGGAGGCTCTTTTTGACCACTTTCAGGTTCTCGGACCCGTCCTTTGGGACTACAAAATAGAGTACATTCCCTGGCCTTGATCAGAAACAGAATCATGGCTTCCAATCTGAAATTTTTCCAGGGTGGCTCATCACTTTCTTTGCTGGTGATCGACATGCAGTAAGAAATCAAAGGCATTTATGATGGGAATATCCCTTCTACACAATATCTAAGACCCACTGGTCCAATGTGATCTGGTTCCGCTCCCATTAGAACAAAGTCAATCAACTACTGGAATTAAATTTAGAAGGAACGCAGTGAATCTCACTGGCATGAACAAACATCTCCAGACACCCCAGGGCATCACTCCTTGGCCATATGAAACAAGTGAATCCTGCCTTGAAAGTGACTCCCCCAGGAGGAGGACTGCTTTCCTGCCTGAATCTTCATGATTCCTGGAAATAACTACAGCTTCGGGTGCCCCAAGATCCTGTCCACAAGAAGCCTCTTGGGCTTGGGATTCTCCCATATCCTTGACCAATATTTCCAGCTCCTCACCAGATAGTAACTTGCCCTAAAGGGCAGCTTACTGAGACGGGCTTTGGACGCAGTGTCCATGGCCCACAGTGGTCTTTAGACCACAACTATAGAGGTCACAGAATCAGAGACACACAAGATCATACATGGCATCTGCCAAAACGTCTATGCCCAAACATGTTGAATCTGTATTCTCAGGAAGCTGCTGAATTCAGCGATCCACAGCCAGAGAAAGATTTCTTTCACAAACAGATTTATGGCCAGCGCAGCCACCAAGGCAGCCTGATTTAGGAGGACTTTTAAGCTTCTTAGCCTGTGGATCCTTAACAGCCATATCACCTTCTACTAATATAGTAGTCATGTGTTACGGCCGACAGAACGTCCACCTGAGGAACTCAAAAGCTCTCATCCTCCGCAGGCAGGGGGTACAATCTGCTCATAACCTTACTCCCCTATAAGCCCTCCCCAAGGGAATTTTCATTCTGCCATCATGCATTTTAAGGCTTCAAAGCCTTGAATATTTCCTCCAAAATTTGAACTCCCTCCACAGATTCTGCTACATTAGAGTCAGATTTCCAGAGGAAACAATTTGAGCAATGAGAGCAGACAGCTTTTTCTTAGAAGGAGCTAATGACTGAGGAGCTCTCAGTCTTAGAACACGCCCCTTCCTCCAGGTAGTACAATGATTTATCCGAATCTTACTGGTTACCCAAGTCCAATCCCCTAGGGGATTCAGAGGAGGCAGGAGAAGCCAGAAAATCAAGACATCTGGAGCCACCCTTTGCTGCATTAAAGTGGAGCCTTAATTATTAACAGGGATGGAATCCATGCCAAGCTCTGCAACCGGTGGTAAACAGCTCCCACCAAGCCACTGTTTAGCACAGAAGGCCTGGTGCATAATCACAAATTCCAGGGCAAAACATCCCGGAGCAAGGTAACCATATCCTCTACAGATCTCCTGGGTGCCATCTCCTTCAGGGGAAAAGATCAGAGGTCCCTGCCTCCCTGACGCAGATGCCTCAGAGGGCAAGGCTGAAGATGGCTAATGAAAAGCGGAATATAAATGAAAAAAAGAGCAGGCGAATGCCCGCTCTCCTGTGCGCGCAATACAGTATCTTAATTTATTTAAATTAGGTCCGACGGTAAAAAGAGGCACTAGGGACACTAGCGCGTCCCTAGCACCTCTTTTGACGGAAGCGGCGGCTGTCAGCGGGTTTGACAGCCGACATTGGATCTCGAGCCCGCTGACAGCCACGGGCTCGAAAACTGGACGCCAGCAAAATTGAGCGTCCGGTTTTCGACCTGACAGCTGCGGGCCTATTTTAAATTTATTTTTTTTTAATTTTTTAAACTTTCGGGACCTCCGACTTAATATCGCCATGATATTAAGTCGGAGGGTGCACAGAAAAGCAGTTTTTACTGCTTTTCTGTGCACTTTCCCGGTGCCCGGAGAAATTAGCACCTACCTTTGGGTAGGTGCTAATTTCTGAAGCAAAATGTGCGGCTTGGCTGCACATTTGCTTTCCGAATCGCGCGGGAATACCTAATAGGGCCATCAACATGCATTTGCATGTTGCGGGCCCTATTAGGTTCGGGGGGAGGGGGGTTAGACGCGCGTTTTGGACTCGCTATTACCCCTTACTGAATAAGGGGTAAAGCTAGCGCGTCCAAATGCCGGCTAACAGTACGCTCCGTACTGTATCGGCCCGAAAGTAAGTTAGAATGTCCCAATAGAGAGGTAGTTGTAAAAGCTGGAAAAAAAAAACATTCAACTCTTCATTTAAATTTAACATCCCCTGACACGCCCCCCCCCCTTGCCCCATGGGATGGAGGATCGAGAAAGGCCCAAGGCCTGAGACTGAATCTGCAGGCGGAAGCTCTATATGAGCATTTATGTGGGGCAAAACATAGCAGGCTAGACAGCATATCTCTAGCTGCTGAGAGCTAATCTCAGAAGCAGGCTGTGGCAGAGAACTGTGTTGAGCCGGGCGGGCCTGCTCGCCGCCCCCCCCCCGGTTGAGGTTGCTCAGCAGCACTGCCCCCTTGTGTCCTGGGCAGCTTCTACACTCTAAGTACAGGAGTTGAGGGTACCATCACAAAAGGAATGCCACTTGCAGATGGGCACAATCTAAAGCATTTTCAGTTGCACCTGTGCAGTAAAATATCCTTCAATCGCCAAATATGAAGTATTTTGGAAAGAACTGAAAATGTATCTGTTTAAGCAAGCTTTTGAAGAGGGCATAAGCTAATGGCTCTTAATAGAAAGGTTATGGTTAAATGTGTGTTAAATGGCTTATTGATGACTGCATCAGAGATGTAACAACAGATGACTATATTAAATATCATTTTTATAATCTTTGTACAATGCTATTGATAAAGGCAGAATATAAGTCTTGTAAAAAATAAACTGCTGCTCCCAGTAATTCCTCTATTTTTTCAATAAAACTGTAATGCCTTTGCCTAAAAGGGGGAAGTAAGGGAGAGAACAGGGGAGGGAAAATGTCAGAGACTGTCCTTCCTTCACTGTGGGCTCCTAACCTCCCTCCAAGAGATCAGCCACAGCAAGAAGCCCGAAAGCCACCTAAAAGGGCAATTACATCCAGGACCACTAAAGAACCTGATATTAGCCCTAAGGTCTACTCCACCGGGAAAAACAGAAGGTCCTGGAAGGTAAAGCTAGGGAATCAACTCAAAGAAAGGCTGTTGCCCTAGCCTCTTCTCAAATAGGCCAAGACCTGGGGCCAAGGACCCTGGACTTTTGCTGCACCAATGTCCACCATCTGCTGAAGAGACTACCAGCAAGGGCCCAGGCTGAACCTCCCTTTGGGGCCAATGGAATAAAGTGCACCCAGGTTTACACATGGTTGGATGCACTAGACTAGCACCCGATGCAATGAAATTAGCATGACCAAAATGTGCACCCAATCAAATGCATAGCCAATAGCGACCATCACATGTAAATTCCATGCAGATGAGGCTATATTAGTGCCCCGATGCAGAAAAGTGCAGAGCACCCAACACACACTTTTTAACACGTTAAATTTAACTCCAGCCTCAGAGGTGGAGTACAGTCAATTCACGGGCTCATGAGAATTAAAAAATAAAGTCCTCTGTGTTAACATAAGTGTGTCGTCCTACTCAGTATCACTGTAACACTAATTTACTGCTTGCAGTGGAGAAAAATAAATGTATACTGGCTTGATTAAAAAAAATTCCTTATGGCCGCACAGTTTAGACACCCATAGCAAGGGGTGCTTAATATAAAGACACTTCAGCAAGTTCAGCAAAATAACAGAAAAAAATTGGCCTGAAGAAGCAGGATTAAAAATGGAGGCTCATATTGACTGCCTGTTGTAACTGTGGCCACCCTATGCCATTGAACGCTACGGACGCACAATTCTCCCCTCACATACTTTTTTTTTTTTACACAGTTCCTCATTTAAATACTGGTTCAGGCAGCCAGAGGATGTGGTTGCACGCATGTTAGGAAATGGCACTCAATAAAAGCGTCAATTTTCAGTGCGTCTTATTATTATTGATTCAGCCCATGCATCTGATGATACCAGAGAAAAAGGTGTCTTCTGTCTCCATCAACCAGGGAGAAGGGGGGGGAGAATCTGCTCGACTGAACTGGTCTAGCTAACGGGCCGATACAGTAAAAACCACGGGAGAGCCGGCACTCCTGGGTGCACGATCGAGTATTTAAATGTGGGCCCGCAGTAATAAGGAGGTGCTAGGGCTGTTAGTTTTGACAGCAGACACTCAATTTTACCTGCATCGGTTCTCAAACCCTTCGACAGGCATGGTTTCGGAAAACAGACGCCGGCTAAATTGAGCATCTGTCATCCAACCCACGGGCCACAGGCAGATTTTTAAAAAACATTTTTATATTTTTTGTTTATTTTTGGGATCTCCGACTTAATATTGCTATGATATTAAGTCGGAGGGTGTACAGAAAAGCAGTTTTTTCTGCTTTTCTGTACACTTTCCTGGTGCCAGCGAAATTAACTCCTGCCTTTGGGCAGGCGTTAATATCTGAAAGTAAAACGTGCGGCATTTGCATGTTGTGGGCGCTATTAGTGTTGGGGGGGAGGGTGTTTGTCCGCGCGTTTTCCACACACTCTAACCCCTTACTGTAAAAATAGCGCATGGAAAATGCACGGCCAAAAGGGGGCTAACTGTGCACTCGGCCGAGCGCACCATACTGAATCGGCCCCTAAGTAAGGAAGTACATTATTTTCTCTGACTTCCGCAATCTATTACCTTGGCATTTCAGAGCCTCTGTTAAATTCCAGCTCCTCATCAGTGTGACTCATCACACAAGACACACATGAACCGAAAATGTATGTCAAACGGGGAGGAAGGAGTTTGCCTACTACTGCTTGTTAGCTTTTCAAATTCGTTTCACGGTCTACAAACGGATTGTTTAGCTTGGCTTTAAATATAACCTATGCCTCTTTATAACAAACACCTTGTTCACCCCAGCAAAACAAGACTTGTGCAGTGCCTGGCAAGTCACCAAGATCTGCTCTAGCAGAACCTTCCTCTGGGACAAACAGGCGATTCGCAGCCCCTGTGCTGTGAAGCCTGCTCTTTCCCCACAACCACTTCTTGTCCACCAGTTCAGTCTGCTCATGGGAAGGACTTCTTACAGGTGAGGGAAGCTCTCTGTTGACCTCAGTCTTGTGAAACTCTTGGTGACTGGCGATTTGTGGGTGTATATGGGTATGCATATTCCTTCCCCAACATCGCATGCTTCTCGATACACACGGGTGCGCAGCCCCTCTACGTACTATCGTGCGGAACACACAAGCAGCTTATAGCCAGTGGCAGGCCTCGAGATGGGGGGGGGGGGGGGGGGGGCGAAGCTGGCTCCTCAGATGAAGTCCTGCTTTCTGGGGTGCCGCTTTGCTACAAAATCCTTAGCCACCCCAACAAAGCAGGCACTGTGTGTATCCGCTTTGAGGCAGGACAAAAGTTACCATATATCTCTCTACAAAGAGTTGCCCTCAGTATTCCTCTTTAATTATATATATTTACATCGGGGAGGGGCTCCCCCCGCCTCACAGAGAAACCCAACCACGAAATTATAATAATAATAATAAAAGGGCGGTCACTCACTCACCATGGCCGGGCGGTGGGACACACACAGACCCGGGAGCGGCACGTCCCCCCTCACCCGCAAGAGAGAAACCGCCGCCGCCGCCAGGACCGGAAGTGACGTCGTCGTTCCGCCGAATGGACTTCCGCTTTCCCGTCAGGAGCTTACAGTTCTTTTTTTAATTATTGTTTCGTTTAGAAGTCAAAAACATCCGTTTCGAGATTGTAACGCGACTCACAATTGTGCGCAAGCAGAAGGCCGCGGCCTGGCCTAGCCTGTACTAACGGCCGTTCACAGTCTGCGCGCGCCTGCGCGTGACCCGACTGATGGGTCATACTCCGCCCCTTATTTATATAACCTCCGCCAACCTGCCTCCTCCGCACCCCTCCTCTCTACGTCACCTAAAGCCGCCCCCCTCTCGCCCTACCCAACTCCGCCGGCTACCAATCGGCCTAAGATACAGATTCGTACTCACCGCCCTTCGACCAATCGGAGGGTAGCGAGACAAGAGGTGGAAGAGGGGTGGGTGGTTAACGCGGAGTTTAGCGTCACTGTGAGTCCTCGTACTGACGTTGGACGCCGGCATAGTATAAGTGCGTCCTAGATCCTTCTCATTGGTTAGTTTGAAAAAAAAAAAAACGGGTAGGGTGCAACGGTTGGAATTTTGGAGCACCCGTGGCGTGGGGCGGAATTTGGAGGATGAAGGTCGGATGAGAAAAGCCCTAGCAAATCTGAGAGGCGGGACTGTTGCCTAGGCAACCGGAACTTTGCAGCCAATTGCCTGAGGGAGAATTGAAAATTTGAAAAATAACCAGATTTTTAAATAAAAAAATTAACAATGGAGTGCAGTAACAGGCTGCGTGATTGGCCATCTACCCAATACGCCATCAGTTATTTAAAATATTGGAAAAAAAATACAAAGAGCATAGCTAAACTGTAGTGGGGAGAAAATTATATGAAAGTCATCTGATTTCTTCTGCATTGATTAATTGCCTACCGAGCCAAGTGGTCCAGTCTGTAATAGAATGGGATAAAGAATGCTCTCAGGGCAAACACTGAGTTGAACTTTGGAAACTTGTTTATCAAGTGAAGAGCAGTACCAGCAGGGCTTAAGCAGGTGGTGGTGGGGGAGAGTCGCTTGTCTGTGCCTGGGACCTGACTCACCAGGAGGAAGGGATGCCTGGCCAGCAACCCTATCCTGGACAGGAAGGTTCCCGGGCTCGAGCACTTGTTTACAAAGCCCTGTAAAAGTTCTTGGTTCTCCTGTGGGAGGCCGGAGCCTCACCTGTGCACTGACCGCAGGGCTGAATTAGCCATGCTGTCATGGGATCTGTCCATCAGGTCCAGGAGGCGGAGCTTGATAAAGCAGAGGTTGAGTTTTTTGTCCCTCTGCGGCTGCGCGTGGGTTCCCGCGCAGGAAGTACAAGATCTCCTCAGTCTGTTCTTTCCGCGCGCGGGAACACAATCGGAGCTTCATTCCTCCTCATGTCTAAATCCAGTTTCAAAAGATGCCACTGTGGCAGGATAATGTCGGTTACAGACGGACACGACCGATGTTACCGCTGCCTCGGCGTACAGCACAATGTCAAGAATTGTGAATTTTGCGCTCGGATGTCTCCCAGAGCGCAGCGGCAGCGGGCCTATCGTCTTCAAGAGCTTGTAAGTACTTCGGAGCCCTCAGAAGCCCATTCTTCACCGGGACCAGCGAAGAAAGGCCCGCAGCCAAAGAAAAGAGCGACTTCCTGCGACGACTTACGCAAAAAGGATCAGGGCCCTGATTCCTCGGACCGGGACCGGTCGTCTATGCGTGCGCCGCAGCCTCCAGAGGATTCTGGAGCGGCCGCTCCACCCTTGAAGAAGATTCATAGTGGGCCCAAGCACGGCGCAGATAGACATTCTCGAATACGTAGAAAGTCAGCGCATATGGATCAAACTTCGGGCCTACCGCGCCGGACTGTGGCACCGTCACAGTCGCCTCCAAAAAATACGACACCGCTGTCCAAACATCATACGGTGCCGACGTCGTCTGGAGACCACACGGCGCCGTCCTCCTCTGCGCGGGACAGATTGAGCCTTCCATGGCGCCATGCCGGGGATCGGCGCATATGGCACTGCAGCATGGATCGGTGCCGGGATCGGCGCCGAGATCCTCGAGACACGGACCGGCGCCTTCGTCATCGGAGCTCCGTTCGGCGCCGAAACCTGTACAGCATGTACCTGTGCCACCTTCATCGACGCTTACCACGGCGCCGACTTTAATACTCAAAGTGACGCGAGAACACTCTAAGTCAAGGGACCACGTAAAAGACTCGTCCCCCTCGGCGACTCACGAGGAAGAAAGCACACCCTCCAGGATAAAAGTGACGGAGCACTCTCAGCGCCGGCGGGAATGGTACAGTCTATCCGGAAAGTCGGACCTCAACAAAACAGGACAAGGTATTCAGTCCATGGTCTTGCAGCGGAAAAGGAAACATCATTCCCCTCAGTCGGTCATGACTTCCACTAGCTCGCAGCAACGGTCCGTAGCTTCCTCCAAGATACGGAAACGGGACCATAGCCGTTCACGGCATAGCCGCCATGGCCACAGACACAGCCATCGACATCACTCCAACAACGGACCCTCGGCAAAGAGGGATGGTGGTCCACGAGCTAGCTCATCAGCATCTTCTTCATCCAGATCGAGACAATTGACACGATCGCCTATCTGTCTCTCTACCTCTCACACTTCTAGATCACCAAGTAAATCCCCTTCACCGGTTGATCGTCCTCTGTCACCTCAGCTTGAATCTGGGTCACATGCTATCAATAGACCGACCATGCCGGCCCACGCCAAGGAAGCGTTCATGCAACTCTCTCAATCCCTTGCAGGATTCTATGAAACATTGGAGTCAGCATTTGTGATGACTACTCAGCATAACTCACCAATTACAGACCCTAAAACTCCACCGGCTACTAACTCGAAGCAAGACATGCCTCTTTCCCCTTCCTCAGTCCATGCGCTACCGCTCCCAGCCAGTCCGCAGGACTCCAGGGACTCTCAGTCTCCTTCTCTATCGCCTTCGTCTTCCACGGGGTTCCCCTCTGACCCGCAGGAGCAGCCTCAGGAGCCTTATTCGCCATCGGAGGATCTCTCCTACCCTAGATTTCTTGAGAAAATAGGCAACATCTTACAGTTACAACTCCAGAAGGAAACCGACCCCCGAGCGGAGACTTTAGGCCTCCTTAAAATTTTTGATACACCGGGAGAACCTATGGCGTTACCACCGCATGACTTGCTACATCAAGTGCTCTTAAAGTCTTGGGAAACACCCCAATCTATTTCCGCTGTACCTAGAAAGTCTGATCTAAAATTTAGAATGAAGAAGGATCCGCCCTACTCACTCCCACAACTGCCACACGAGTCTATTGTGGACGAGTCTGCAATGCAGCGCTTCAAAAAAGCAAGGACTCATTCCTCTTACCCCCCTAATAGAGACCATAGATGTCTGGATGAGGTGGGACGCAAAATGTTTCAGAATGCAATGCTTACCACAAGAATCATGCACCACCAATTTTACATGGTGCAGTACCTGTATGAATGTATTCAGGCCACTAAAGGACTGTTAACAACTTCAGCGGAGGCCCCACCGCAAACACTTCATGACATGGAAGAGTGCACTAGACATTTACTCAGATCCGTTTATGAAGGACTGGAAACTTCATCCAGGGCATCTGCCGTCTCAATTGCGGCTCGCCGCACAGCGTGGTTACATTCCAGCTCTATTCGGGAGGATGTGCACCATAAGCTGGCTAACCTCCCGTGCATTGGGAACAATCTGTTTGGAGCCAAACTCCAAGAGACTGTAGGGAAACTCAAGGATGAGGCCATAGCGGTACAATCGCTACAATCCACTTCTTTCTCTCAATTTCCAAGGCGCAATTATGCTTCCAGTAGGCGTTCCACGTTCGGTCGTAGACCGTTCCGTTCGTACCAATCTTACAGGCCATCTTCATACTTCACATATCAAAGGCCTCAACAACAATCTCATCAAACGCAGTTGCCGAGAAGGGGGAACCCCCGTGCCCAGCGTCCTCAACAACAACATTCGGCTACAACATCCAAACCGACGCAGTCTTTTTGATTATGCAGCCACCACCTCACTCCCTTGCTCCACCAGGGAGAATACAAGCATGCCTTCCGGTATGGGCATGGATTACATCCGATCAGTGGGTATTGCAGATTGTTCATCAAGGCTACCAGCTACAGTTCCTAAGCAAACCAACCCTACCTCGCCCTCCCATACTACAATTTCGAAGGGCGCAGGATCAGCTACAACAGGAGATCTCCACTCTGCTCCAACATCGAGCCATCAAGATACTTTCCGCTTCACAGAGAAACAAAGGATTTTACTCCCCATATTTCCTTGTACCAAAGAAATCGGGGGGTCAGCGTCCAATCCTAGATCTCCGGGAACTCAACAAATTCCTGGTAAAGGAGAAATTCAAGATGGTATCCTTGAAAACCATTCTCCCTCTTCTACAACCCAACGACTGGATGTGCTCCATCGACCTGAAGGATGCCTACACTCATATCCCTATCCACCCTGCCTCGTGGAGATACCTGTGCTTCAGTTACCAGAATCAACACTATCAGTACAAGGTACTTCCCTTTGGATTGTCAGCTGCCCCCAGGGTCTTCACTAAGTGCATGGTGGTGGTGGTGGCTTATCTCAGACAGCAAGGCATGACAATTTTTCCATACCTGGACGACTGGCTCGTTGTCGCCCAAACAAAGGACATGTTACTCAGTCATCTCCAAAAAATTATTCTCTGCCTACAGGAGTTGGGGCTGGTGATCAACTTTCCAAAGTCAAATCTGCAACCAACCCAACAGTTGACATTCATAGGGGAGCATCTGGATACCACACGATGCAGAGCTTTCCTCCCGTAGACAGACGGTTCCTTTTACGGTCTCTTCTTCTCAAATTGTGGGACACCCCATCGCCGACAGCGAGGCAACTGCTAGTAGTCTTGGGCCACATGGCAGCGGCCAATTTCACAGTTCCCAACACCAGGCTACATATGAGACGTCTACAGTGGGGTTTGAAACGGCAATGGAGACAACACACTCAACCGTTGACGCACACGGTTACACTTACTGCCGAAATGAAAAAAGACATTACATGGTGGCTGCATCACAGCGCACTATCCAAGGGAGCGTTGTTCCGTACCCCCAGTCACGACGTAGTCCTCACCACAGATGCTTCACGAACGGGTTGGGGAGCGCATCTGGACGTTTACGAGACGCAAGGGCTATGGACCTTGTCCGAACAGAACCTACAAATCAACTTACTGGAACTCAGAGCGATCCGCAAAGCTCTTCTAGTGTTTCAGATCTACCTGAGAGGCCGCAGAGTAATGATCTATATGGACAATCAGGTAGCTATGTTCTACATCAACAAGCAAGGGGGATCCAGGTCATGGCCCCTCTGCAAGGAAACTCTGCTAATTTATCAACATGCGCATCGACATTGCATCCATCTTCAAGCAACCTACCTTCCAGGAGTAGCCAACACGAGAGCGGACATGTTAAGTCGAATCTTCCATCCCCACGAATGGGCACTCCATTCGGACATCGCCCAACATGTATTCGAACAGTGGGGAACCCCAACGATCGACCTCTTCGCGACAGAACTCAACGCGCAGGTTCCTCGTTTCTGTTCCATACGACCCAGCCTGCGCAGAATAGCTCAGAATGCCTTCCTGATTTCTTGGTCTCGAGACCTCCTTTACGCTTTTCCTCCCATTCCTCTCATAACGAGAACCATTCAGAAGTGCATGGAGGACAAAGCTCAACTAATCCTCATAGCTCCAGCTTGGCCACGCCAACCATGGTACAGTTTCCTACTCCGATTGTCGCAGGAGCCACCCATACGACTTCCACAACGTCCCGACCTTCTCGCCCAGGATCAGGGGACTCTATTACATCCATTACATGCCTCTCTTCATTTGACAGCATGGCTATTGAACGGCGCCTTTTGACAGAGCAAAAGATATCACGGCAGGCTCAACTTATACTACTGGAATCCAGGAAGTTGTCCACGAGACGCAACTACAAGTATAAGTGGAAACGTTATTCCCTGTGGTGTGTAACCAATGGCATACAACATATGGATTGTCCCCCAGAACGGCTGATCGATTACCTATGCACCCTGTATGACACGGGGTTAGCCACATCCTCCATTCGAGTACATCTCAGTGCCATTGGAGCTTATCATAGGCCTTTCAACAATGCTGCTATCTCTACCCATCCACTCCTTTCGCGTTTCATCAAAGGACTGTCTCATCTGCGTCCTGCCATTACCAAGCCCCCCGTGCCATGGAGCATCAACGCGGTCTTGGAACAACTCATGCTTCCACCGTTTGAACCTTTGGAGTCGGCTCATCCCAAATACCTCACGTGGAAACTGGTGTTCCTTATTGCAGTAACTTCGGCAAGAAGGGTTAGCGAATTACAAGCATTGGTGCATTACTCCCCATATTTAGTTTTTTCCTCAGAAGGTGGTGCTCAGAACGCACCCATCTTTCTTACCAAAGGTGGTCTCGACCTTTCACAACAATTAAAGTATTGAACTACCAACCTTTTTTCCAAAACCTCACAAGAATGATAGAGAAAGACTCCTTCACACGCTCGATTGTAAACGAACGCTAAGGTGTTATGTCTCTAGAACACAGTCCGTTTCTAGACCTTCTCAATTGTTTGTCTCCTTTGACCCAAAAGCACCAGGACTGCCAGTTTCCAAACGAACCATTTCAAGTTGGATTGTTCAATGTATTCAATTTTGTTATGAGAAACAGAAGATACCTCTCTCTTCCACGCCTACGGCTCACCAGGTACGAGCTTTGTCAACCTCATGGGCTCATCTTCGAAACGTACAGCCCATAGACATTTGCAAAGCAGCTACGTGGTCTTCCCTCCACACATTCACTTCACATTACTGCCTGGACCAACAAGCCACTGCGGATGCAAATATAGGGCAAGCAGTTTTGCACTCTCTATCCTCTGCTCTTCCGTGACTGCCACTCCACTGAGATCACGTACCGCTTCCGCACATACAATATACCGTGATCGGGAGCTTGGGACTCCCATGACAGCATGGCTAATTCAGCCCTGCTATCGACGGGAAAAGCAAGTTTGCTTACCGTAAACGGTGTTTCCGTAGATAGCAGGATGAATTAGCCATGCTGACCCGCCCTCATCCAACTATTTGCAATTACGCTTAATCACAGACTGAGGAGATCTTGTACTTCCTGCGCGGGAACCCACGCGCAGCCGCAGAGGGACAAAAAACTCAACCTCTGCTTTATCAAGCTCCGCCTCCCGGACCTGATGGACAGATCCCATGACAGCATGGCTAATTCATCCTGCTATCTACGGAAACACCGTTTACGGTAAGCAAACTTGCTTTTCCGTCGCACCAGGGTTCCCCGACCTGATGAGTGGCAGGATGCTGATTTGGTATGTATTATAGTCACGGGAAACGAAGTATGTGTGCTGTAAATAAAGCTTCATTGTATTACTATATACATATCTTGTATATTACCGTGTGTGTGTGGTCTGTATATCTCTCACTCGGGCATCCTGTTGCAGAGCCTGTCCAGTTAGCCTGTGTGGTAAGGTCTAAGGGCGACGGCGCGACTTCAATGACCTTCACAGGGCCGTGACCTGCAATGAAAAGTTGTGAGCTAAATACACTAAATAAATAAATGGCACCAGGTCATTGGCTTTAACCTTGATTTTGCCCCACATTGCATGTTGGGCGTTGTATTTCCTGTGTTGAAGTTATTTACCTGAACAAGGTTCCTAGCTCTGTATTTCTTGTGTTTCCAAAAAGAAAGAAATGAACTACAATTCCCTAGATTCAGCAAGATTCCTAACCAGCCCTAGTTTGAAAAAAAGATGGAGCTGAGTGGCAACCATAGTGGGTCAACCTCCATGGGGCTGTAGTGTGGCCAGTGCCACCTCACCAGGATCACCCTAAAGAGCCTGATCTAGTTCCGGTTTTGCCCCCATTGCATGCTGGGAGTAGTACTGTTTTCCTTGCAGCTCTCTGCATGCAATGGGGCAAAATCGAGACCTTTTTTTCTCTTCAATAGATCAGAATATCAAGACAAATGAGAGCGTCACTCCAATCAGAAAAGGTTTTGGATCAGAGGCAAATAGTTCCGCCCCGAGGCAGCCTAGTCGGCGAAACAATTGGCCAACGTCGGTGGTTTTTGTCTTGATATTCTGATCTATTGAAGAGAACTGCAATGTTAAGATAAGTTCTCTATTTTATAAAAAAAAAAGAAAAAATGTATTTATTTATTTAAAAGCTTTTATATACCGAAGTTTAGCTCGCTGCCTTCACTCCGCTTTACAGATACAACAACTTAATACATTTTGGAAGCAACTGATTTCATACAGGTTAATGAACAACAAGCATTGATTCAACTTAAATAATTTATATCGACTTTTTTAAGCAACATGGGGTGATTTATGGTACATATTCCGAATTATGTAATATCTGGAAAGCAGCGAATATTGACGCTAGATGAGCCTACGAATAATAATTTTAAATAAGCCTGATTTAAAGAGTAAAGATTCATGGAAGAATGGAGGTTTTTGACCAATGATTGAAAAAACGATGACATTTCAAGTTTGATTAACAAGATATGTCATAATTCTAAAGTCTTTTCCTCCTTTTTCTCACATATAGAAGAATCCAAGATATATATTTCTTATATCAAGCTTCAAATTCCCCCTAACAAAAAGAGACCTAAATATATGTGCTCAGTAGCAGTGGTTCCCAGACCTATCCCTGGCCAGTCGCGTTTTCAGGCTGTCCATAGTGGATATGCATGAGTTGCATTTGTGTTATTGTGTCAATTGTATGTGGATGTATCTCATACATCCTAGGGATCCAAATGGTTGGGGAGGAGGATTCCCAAGGGGCAGGTAAAGGAACCACTGCCTTAGAGGAAAAGGGATATGAAAAGAGATATTCAGGTGTCACAGATTATAAACGCTAAGCTAACTATCTTAACCACATTGCCAGCTTAGCTGGGTTTATAAAAGGTTTGGATAAGTTCTTGGAGGAGAAGTCCATTAACGGCTATTAATCAAGTTGACTTAGGGAATAGCCACTGCTATTAATTGCATCAGTAGCATGGGATCTTCTTAGTGTTTGGGTAATTGCCAGGTTCTTGTGGCCCGGTTTGGCCTCTGTTGGAAACAGGATGCTGGGCTTGATGGACTCTTGGTCTGACCCAGCATGGCAATTTCTTAGATTCTTGTGCTCTTAAGCAGGTCTTTTTCAGAGCAAATAAAGTTTTCAAGAGGCCAAGAGGTTGCAGTGTGAGGTTCAAAGAGGGCAGACTCAGGAGTTCAAGGATTTTAAAGTATTTGTTCGCAGAAAGAATGGGTGGGATGCATGGCGCGGCCTCCCAGGGAGGCAGTGGTGTCAGGTGGCCACCTCAGTCCAGGTCCACTAAACAGGCTGAATTTGCCCCATAGATGGTGTCAACAGAAAACAAGCACTTGGCCCCTTCAGTCTGGCCATTTCTACCCCTGTGTTGTCACAGGCCTCACTTGATCTGTGGATTTCTCCCCCCCCCCCCCATTTCTTCTTCAAGGGGAAGAAATCTCCAACTTCCTGCATACAATAGGGCAAAAAAGACTGGAAAAGTCAATCAGCTTGACCTGGGGCGAGGTAGCAAATCCTAGAGGGAAGGGAAACACCAGTCAAAGAAATCAAGAAGGACTGAGATGGGCACAGAAGATTCTCAGAGGTGGGGAAGTGAGGGGCGAAATCCAGGATAGGCACAGAGAATCCTGAGCATTGAGGGGTAAAGCCTGGGAGGGGCACAGAGGATCCTCAGGGGTGGTGGAGTGAGGGGGTAAAGCCTGGGAGGGGCACAGAGGATCCTCAGGGGTGGGGGAGTGAGGGGTAAAGCCTGGGAGGGGCACAGAGGATCCTCAGGGGTGGGGGAGCGAGGGGTAAAGCCTGGGAGGGGCACAGAGGATCCTCAGTGGTGGGGGTGTGAGGGGTAAAGCCTAGGAGGGGCACAGAGGATCTTCAGGGGTGGGACAGTGAGGGGTAAAGCCTGGGATGGGATTTCCTCAGAGGTGGGGAATTGAGGAGTAAAGCCTTGGGCAGGTTCAGAGGATCCTCAGCAGTGGGAGAGTGATGGTACCCTTGACCGGGGTTTCATTAGGCCCTCCACGTCTTCCACCGGGGCAGGGTTCTTCTTCATGTCCAAAAAGGATGGCTGATTATGGGGTTGAATGCAATAACAAAAAAGGACCAATACCCTTTACCACTCATTTCCGAGTTATGTGACCATCTCCAGGGATCTAGAGTATTTACAAAGCTGGACCTCTGCAGAGCCTACAATCGAATTCGGATCAAACATGGAGATGAATGGAAGAAGGCATTCAATACGTGAGACAGGCACTATGAGTATCTAATGATGCCCTTTGGTTTATGTATGTTGCAACTGGCGGTCCCGTCCCGTGGACTGCCGTTCTTACCTCCAGCCCCGACCTGGGTGTGGGCTCCTCCGACGCCATGGCAGGCCTTCCTGCATCCCAGGTGGCTGACCCCCCACTACTAACTGGGCCCCAACGCACACCAACTCTAGCAGGGGCTGTCCCTAGGTGCGTGCTCCCGATCAGCCCCAATTTAAAGGGCCGGTAGCATGAAATTCATGGTGCTCCCTGATGACATCTGGAGCCCAGCCTATTTAAGGCTCCCTCTGCAGCACCTTCATTGCCTCCGCAATAGGTCAACACCTCCTGGAGAAGTGCATTGCCTGTGTTCCTGTTCCTACATCCTGGTTCCTGTCTCCGCTGTGGTGTTCCTGTGCCCCTATTATTACGGGGGGGACCCAAGAAACAAAACAGAAGTCGGTCTAGGGTAGCCACAGATGTAAAAAAACAAAAGCAAGACCGATGCCTTGGAACTGTTAACTGAGACTCACACCTTTTATACAAATGTGAATGTTGTCATATTTGTAAAGTATGCAATCACAAGCCTCTGATGCAGCCGAAAAGGCGAAACTCGGCCGGAGTCGGGCATTATTGTATTCAATAAATTTTCTTTCCAAGGCAGTCTTGCTTTTGTTTTTTCACACCTGTTATTGTGGGGGGCAGGGGGACTTCAATTTTGGTGCTGACCCTGCTATAGATTGAGCCCCTAGTGGCAAGTATTCGTCAGCCCATAGAGATAAGGGAGTGAATTTGCGTTGTGATACTTTGAATCTATTAGATATTTGGCGCATCCTCCATCCCTGGGAGAGGGATTTCTCACATTTTGCGAGGGCCCATGATACTAAATCGCATATTGATTATGTTTTGATTAGTGAGGAATTTTTCCATCAGGTGACAACAACAAAGATAGGCCCATTGGTAATATCAGATCATTGCCCAGAACTATGCTCATTAGATAGTTGCTATTGAAGATCTAAGGCACTATTCTGGGGTATGCCTATGTGGCTGAATAGTGATGTAGCTTTTCGCACATTCTTAGAAGCAAAATGGCGGGAATATGAGGTAAACAATGAGCAGCATAAAGTAACACCAGAGCTCTATTGGGAAACAGCGAACGTTGTTATGAGGGGGGAAGTGATTAATTATAAGCTTCCAAATGGAGGGTCTGAACAATGCAATACTGGAGTTGACCAAGTATTTAGCTCAATGTAAAAAGCGTTTTATTGCGACTGGAAGACAACATTGGCAGGAAGAGTTTTTAGCTGCTCAAAAAAGGCTCAATGATCTTTTACATCAAAGGGCTAGAAACTCGCTATTTATGTTGAAGCACAGACTCTATAGGTATGGCAATAAGTCGGATAAGTTGCTTTCAAATTTAGTTAGAGCACAAAGGGGCTTGGTCCATGTTAAAGGATTCCGGAGTGCTATGGGTGAGTGGCATTCGGATAATTTAGGGATTGGGAACATTTTTCGGAAATACTACAGTAGGCTTTATACGAATGATCCGAAAGATTTAGAATTAAGAGCGGTGTTTATGTCGAGGGTAGCCCTACCACGGGGGGGGGGGGGTGTGGAAAGACTGAATCAACCCATTTCAAAAGAAGAGGTAACAGCAGTTATCAAAGAGCTTAAGTCCTTTAAATCCCCTGGGCCAGATGGCCTGCATGCTCATTTTTATAGAGTTTTGCAGGAACAGGTATGTGAACCTTCGATTGGTCTCTTTAATGCAATGATTCAAGCGGGAAGAATGCCGGAGTCCTCTAAGGCAGCTGCTGTCGTTATTCTTCCAAAACCAAGGAAAGACGCCGAGTACCCATCCTCATATACACCAATATCCTTGCTAAATCTAGACATAAAATTCTATGCTAAGGTTCTGGCAAATAGACTTAAAACTAGCTTGCCTGCCTTCTTTTCTGAAGAGCAGTCAGGTTTTGTGGCTGGGAGACCATCCAGCATTAATATTAGAAGGCTCCTTTTGGCAATGGAAAAAAGAAGATTTGGTAAAATTCACAATCCATTGATAGTGAGCTTTGATGCGGAGAAGGCCTTCGACAGGGTCACTTGGTCTTTTCTTCATTATGACCTGGGAGCCTTTAGTTTTCAGGGAGATGCAATGCGAGTGTTCTACTCCAACCCTATGACGTACATTCAGGTAAGTGGGACCCTGTCGGAGGCATTTTCCCTCTATCGAGGCACGAGACAGGGATGCCCGCTATCTCCCCTGTTATTTATTTTAACACTTGAACCACTGATTAGGAGTATCAAGCAGGATGGAGAGATTCGAGGTCTAGCGTTCGGGCCCATAGAATCAAAACTCAAGCTGTTGGCAGATGATATGTTAATGATTCTGACGGAGGCTCCAGCCTCCCTGCTGCGTGTCCTTAGGATGATCTCTAATTATAGGAAATTTTCAGGCTTAAAATTGAATTTAAACAAATTGGAGGGGTTAGACTTGGTGGGGCAACATGGAGAGTGCTTGGGAGGATTTTCTGTTGCGGTGGGCAGGAGAGAAAATAACAACATACTTAGGAGTTATGATTCATAAAGATCCACAAGAATGGTATAGCTCCAGTGTACCTCCTTTGATTCGGGAATTTCAACAGAAAACAAAGGCGTGGCTGGATTTGCCTTTATCTCTATTGGGGCGGGTGGCTTTATTGAAAATGGTCTTAATCCCCAAATTATTGTACATATTTCAAATGCTCCCAATTAGCCTGAAGAGGCAGGACATCAAGCTGTTGAATTCCATTTGTGCATGCTTTATTTGGAAGTCTAGAAAGGCATGCTTCTCTACGGTAAAACGTTGTTATCCAAAGTAGAAGGGGGCATGACATTTTGTCATATTATATTATAATATGGCGTGCACTTTGGGTACACTGGCTGCCTGGCTCAGTAGACGCAGTAGTTTTAACATCTTAGAGATGTTAGTTACGTCTACCCGCTTCATTTAAGGTATATATACTGCATGCGCCTGTAGTCTCTCTCCTGCTTTTTATTATACTTTTCTACAGTAAGGAAGGCCTGGAGATTTTTTTAGATCATTACTTGGGCTAGCTTGGGATGTTTCGCCTTGTCTCCCGCTCACAGGAAATCCAGCTTTCAGGGCTCGGGGAGGGGGTGTAATCTCATATTTAGGAGATTGGAGAGTGCTAACTCCAATCAAGTGCAATCTTTTTACGATTTACAGTCTAAGAAGGCACAGTCGCTCTCTTATTGTGTAGAGCATTTGGGTTTTAGGTGCACTGATTTTCTGTCCTACCTCCAGGTACAGGGTTATATTCAAAATATCATGAAGCATAGAGCAGATGTGTATACACTGGGGACGTTTCAGAGATTTTTACATCTGGGGAGAGCAAGGACATTAACTATGTCTCTGGCGTACACATTCTTACAATTCTATCACTGCATATCACTTGTTAGACACTTTGGCAGGAGTATGGGGTAAAGATCTGGGGGGGTGTCTTACTAGTAAAGAGATGTTAACAGGGCTATGGCAGATTAATAAGTCAACAGAAAGTATGGCTCTTAAAGAGATGCAATTTAAATTGCTGCACAAGTTATATTTTTGGCCAGTGAAAGCCTACAGAGCACATATCGCTGTATCTGATCAATGTTTGAAATGCAAGCCACCACAAGCCACTTTTATACATTGCTTGTGGGAGTGTACACTGCTGCAACAATTTTGGGGAGGGATATTAGTATTCCTTAAATCACTTTTAAAATGTCAGCTGGCATGGTCTGCTAGGTATCAAGGGGGAAAAATCGGTAGTCCTAGAGCCCGAGAGCAATTACTGGTAAAAGCGACTCTAATAGCAAAAAGATGCATTTTCTCTTCTTGGTTGGCTGAGACTATACCGTCAGTGACAATTTGGAAGGGAACTATGCTGGAATTGATGATCTTGGAATTTAAATCTATTGGTCCCTCTGCTTGAGAAATCCACATGACGGGTCTCTGAAACATGGTCCCCCTTTTTCTCATTAGTACCAGAGGACTTGCGGACTACCTTGGTCGCATCAGTATGTGCAGCAAAGGCTCCTCTTTAAGGAACTTGGGTAGAAGGAGTGTGAGACGGCGCCTTGTAAGATGCATGCTGTCTGGGGTTGAAGTGGATGGAGGAGCGTGTGTAACCCTTGATGAAGCGGAAGCAGCAGGGTGGGGAGAGGGATAAAGGGGAGCTGGGCTGATTTGTCCATTAATGATCGTGTTCTTTTGTCTTGTACTCGGTTTAATGGTTGCTCACTGTTGAGATATAAATATTATGATTTGTGCTATCAGAATACTACTGTACTGGGTGTGTATGTTAACAAAAAGCAAATAAAGATATTGTAAAAAAAAAAAAAAAGTCCAGTTCTTGTGTAACTTGAATTCTTGCTGTGAAAATGATGGTACTTATCATTGCTGGCTTTTACGGCATTATGGTTCTCTCTTCCAATTTTTCTGTTTTGTAGTTGGTGGGGGTTTGTCAGTATTTTAAAGGTCCAGTTCTTGTGTAACTTGAATTCTTGCTGTGAAAATGATGGTACTTATCATCACTGGCTTTTACGGCATTATGGTCCTCTCGTCCACATTTTTATTTTGTAGTTGGTGGAGGTTTGTCTGTATTTTAAAGGTCCAGTTCTTGTGTAACTTGAATTCTTGCCGTGAAAATGATGGTACTTATCATTGCTGGCTTTTACGGCATTATGGTCCTCTCGTCCACATTTCTATTTTGTAGTTGGTGGAGGTTTGTCTGTATTTTAAAGGTCCAGTTCTTGTGTAACTTGAATTCTTGCCGTGAAAATGATGGTACTTATCGTCACTGGCTTTTACGGCATTATGGTTATCTCTTACTTATTTCTATTTCAAACAGACGTTTGCTTTTTATTAATTTCATTTGCATGCACAAAAATGGTTTGGAATGTTCTTGCAGAAGATATTTTTTTTCATTCACATATTTTATTGGAACTGCTTGTTGCGATCCCCCCTGCTGCTGCGCTGCAGGAGGTCTCTTACCTTCCTCCAGAGGCCGCTCTGAAGCCAGGGCCTCGCCTGCGCATCATCCAGGACTTGCTCCAGGGCCTGAGAGGCCTAGCTGCTCCTGAGGCATGCCGGTGGCTTGCAGCCTCAGTGTTTGGACTTCCTGTTGGGCGACGCCCTTCCCTAGGGGCTGGCCCGCAGCTCTCTACCCTAGTTATAGGACCAGCGGTGGGCGGTCCTGGCAAGCTCCTCCCTGGGAGTTGCCCTCTACCTCCAGTATTTAAGGACTGTCTGTTCACTGTGTCTTTGCCTTCGGATTGGGTTACACAGTTGTCTGTGGCCTCTCCTGATCCAGGTCCTCCGTGGCTCCGACTCCTGCTTGTCGTCAGCCTGCCTTGACTCCGGTCCGTGACTCCGACTCCTGCTTGTCGTCAGCCTGCCTTGACTCCGGTCCGTGACTCCGACTCCTGCTTGTCGTCAGCCTGCCTTGACTCCGGTCCGTGACTCCGACTCCTGCTTGTCGTCAGCCTGCCTTGACTCCGGTCCGTGACTCCGACTCCTGCTTGTCGTCAGCCTGCCTTGACTCCGGTCCGTGACTCCGACTCCTGCTTGTCTTCAGCCTGCCTTGACTCCGGTCCGTGACTCCGACTCCTGCTTGTCTTCAGCCTGCCTTGACTCCGGTCCGTGACTCCGACTCCTGCTTGTCTTCGGCCTTCGGATTGTGCATTACAGTTGTCTGTAACCTTGCTGATCCAGGTCCTCCATGTTTCCTGATGTCTGCCTTGACGTGTTTCCTGATGTCTGCTCCTGTTTCTGCCAGCCGAAGGGGCTTCGGATGTGAGTATCCCAGCATCGGAGTTCCTGTTCGCCTGGGTCTTCCCCGCACCCTCCTTCTCAGCGTGGTCCGCGACCAGCCTTCCTGGGCTGTGTAGGGCGCGTCTGGGACAGGGTGGTCCGCGACTCAGTCCCACGGGCGGGCTGAGTAGGGCGCCCTGATGGACAGTGCAATGTTCCCGTCCAGCCTTGTCTACAGTGTCTGCTTCAGCCCGTACCCTGATGTCTTCCTGTCTCTGCCTTGACCTGGTTCCTGAGCCTTCTGTCCTGTTGGGCCCTGGAGTGGCCAACAGGAGGGATTCGTCCCACGGGCTCTTGAGCTTCTGCCAGCCGAGGGGGCTTCGGATGTGAGTATCCCAGCATCGGAGTTCCTGCTCGCCTGGGCCTTTCCTGTGTCTCGCTTCAGCCCTTGTCCTGATGTCTCCGTCTTGCTTCAGCCTGCTTCTGCCCCGTTTGATGTCTTCTGTTTAAGGACTCTGTCTGCCCTCGCCTCTGTCCGGCCTGCTGCCCATTGCCGTTCCCTGCGGCAGGTCCGAAAGGGCCGGGAACAGTCGGAGGACCGTTCATTAGTCAACTTCCCCGTGTTGGCTACCATGGGCATGCAGGTCCGGCTGAGGGTCGGACTCCCTGCTTCTGTACCTGCCTGCCTGGCTCACCATGCCTGCTCAGCTCACCTCCCACGGTGTGGCCTTGGGCTCCTCCTGGGGTCCTGCCGTGGCCCAAGGGCTCACCACCTGCCCGAGACGACCGCGCCCGCGCGCGCTCGTAACACTGCTGTTAGTAGATTAGGAGATTTATTTATTTATCGAGTTTTATATACCGTCATTCGGTTTCGCTATCATAACGGTTTACAAAAAATACAACGGTTATAAGGTTAAGGAGGATAACAAGGGTTTCAAAAAGGTTCAAAAGATTGTTAACATAGGGATATCATAAACAGGTTAGTTGCTGTTCAGTTTTTTTTCACGTTTCTATTTTTTGCTATAATCCATACTTGTGTTGAGTTTCATTTTTCTTCAGGTTAGACCGGAGGGTGTTGGCGTTGTGTTGTTCATTGGGTGAGTTGGTATGCTTTGGTGAATATCCATGTTTTTAGATCTTTTTTGAAGGTTTTTAGGTTTTCTTAAGAAATTGCCATGCTGGGTCAGACCAAGGGTCCATCACGCCCAGCATCCTGTTTCCAACAGAGGCCAAAACCAGACCACAAGAACCTGGCAATTACCCAAACACTAAGAAGAACCCATGCTACTGATGCAATTAATAGCAATGGCTATTCCCTAAGTATAATTGATTAATAGCGATTAATGGACTTCTCCTCCAAGAACTTATCCAAACCTTTTTTGAACCCAGCTACACTAACTGCACTAACCACCTCCTCTGGCAACAAATTCCAGAGCTTTATTCTTGAGTTCTGAGTTCGGTTGGGAGGGAGTTCCAGAGTTTTGGACTTCCTAGAGAGATTGCTCTCTTTTGGGTTGAGGTGAGTTAATTGGAATGAGTAGGTGGTGTCTTTAGAAGTCATTTATTTGCTGATCTGAGGTTTCTGTTTGGGGTATGTAGTTTTATGGAGGAACTTAGCCAGTTTTCTTGTTTTTCGTATATAATTTTATGTAGAATGGATAGTATTTTGTATTCAATCCTGAATTTTATTGGTAGCCAGTGTTGGGGTGATGTGGTCATATTTTTTAGATCCAGTGAGGATTCTTGCAGCTGCGTTTTGTAGGATTTGGAGTGGGCAGATAGTGTTTAGAGGTAAGTTGAAAAGGAGAGAGTTACAATAATCTAGGTTAGAAAAAAATGAGTAATTGAAGGACTGATCTGAAATCGTTGGTGGAAAGGAAAGGTTTTAAATGACGGAGTGTTAGTAGTTTATGATATCCATCTTTGATTTTTGTTGTAATATAGTTTTTGAAAGAAAGTTCTTTGTCGATTATTACTCCAAGATTGTGAGCATGATTGACCGGAGATATAACCATATTTTGGTTCATTAGGTTGAGTGGTGGTAGTTGAGGAGAGTTGTTCTTTCTGTCTAATATGATTATTTCAGTCTTGTCGAAGTTAAGGATGAGTTTTAAATTGGTTAGTATTTCCTTTATTCTGCTTAAGTAAGTGACTGTTAATTTGTAAGTTTCTTCTAGTGATTTTTGTATTGGGATTAATATTTGAATGTCATCAGCATAGATGAAATGGGTTAGATTAAGATTTGATAGGAAGTGGCATATTGGAAGCAGATAGATGTTAAAGAGCGTCGCTGAAAGAGCGGATCCTTGGGGAACTCCAGTGTTTAGATTAATTTTCTTTGAGAGGGTATCATTGAGCAGCACTTGGTAGGATCTTTGTGATAGGTAGGAAGAGAACCATTGTAGGGTTGTTTCTTTTGCCCAAATTTCAGATAGACGGTCAATCATGATAGAGTGGTTTACTGTATCAAAGGCTGCTGATAGGTCGAGTAGGACTAGAAGGTAGCTGTGGCCTTTTTCGAATCCTTTGAGTACGAAATCGTTCATTGCTAGTAGTAGAGTCTCTGTGTTCAGTTGGTTTCTGAAGCCAAATTGCGTGGGTAGCAGGATGTTGTTTTCTTCCAGGTGGTCACTGAGCCGTGTGTGGATGACTTTCTCAATGATTTTGGCAATGAATGGTAGGTTTGATATGGATCGGTAGTTCAGTGGGTTTTCTGGATCAAGATTATTCTTTACCATAATGGGTTTGATTGCAGATTTTAGGCATTCTGGGTAGTTTCCTTCCGTGAGAGAAAGGTTTATAATGTCAGTTATCGCCTTAGTTATTGATGGTTAAAGACTTTTTATCGTTGTAATGGGTATGGCGTCAATAGGGTATTTGGCTGGGTTCATTTTTTTAATGATCATTTGGACTTCCAAAGAAGATGCTGTCTCAGAGTTGGGCCAGATTATCTTAAGGAATAGATTTCGCTCATTTTCCCTCTAAGGATTAGGTTGCTATGAGCATAAAATTGATAGGCTTTTTGCATCAAAGAAAGTAGTGCTCACAGGGTAAGGTAGGAGGGTGGACTGTGTTCTAGGGCAGTGGTTCTCAACCGGTGTGTCGCCAAGCACATGCAGGTGTGTCGCCACACTTCTCGGTCCCCTGCCTACCCAGCTGTTCCCCCTACCCGAGCAAGATAGGTCCTACACCCGGGCTTAAAACGCTGAAAGCCCGGGCGGAACGCAGCAGGAGAGCAGGAGTCAGCGGCACCGGCATGCTCTCTTTTTCCTGCCCCCCCCCCCCCCCCGCGGCCCGGAAGAGGAAGTGGTGCACAGGGGGTGCGTGCGCGGGAAGAAGAGACCTTGCTAGTGCGCTCGGCATCGGCCTGAAGAAAAGAAGAGAGGCGCGGTCTGAAGAATGAGCAGCGTGGCTCAGAGAAAAACGAAGAATGTCGTCAACCCCCGCGGCCAATGGGACTCCTTGCTCCGCGAGGGCTGAAAATGAAGTAGATTGCTGCTGCCTTTAGGGTTAGAAGTGGAGGAGGGTGCTGCTGCCACTAGTTCAGGGGAAGGGGGGGAGAGTGAGTGAATAAGCAAGCATGTGTGTTTGAGATCCTGTGTGTGTGTGAGTGAGATGGCATATATGTGAATGACTGAGAGCCTGTACATGTGAAAGAGACTATGTGTGTCATTGAGAGCTGATTTAGGTGAGGGAGCACGTGAGTATGTGATTGAGAGCCTGTGTGTAAATGAGAGAAAGAGAGAGAGCATGTGTGTCTGTGTCTGATTGAAAGCTGGTTTAGGTGAGGGAGCATGTGACTATGTGATTGAGAGCATGTGTGAAAGTGAGAGAAAGAGAGAGAGAATGTGTGTCTGTGTGTGATTGAGAGTTGGTTTAGGTGAGGGAGCATGTGAGTATGTGATTGAGAGCATGTGTGAAAGTGAGAGAAAGACAGCATGTGTGTCTGTGTATAATTGAGAGCTGGTTTAGGTGAGGGAGCATGTATGTGATTGAGAGCATGTGTGAAAGTGAGAGAAAGACAGCATGTGTGTCTGTGTATAATTGAGAGCTGGTTTAGGTGAGGGAGCATGTATGTGATTGAGAGCATGTGTGAAAGTGAGAGAAAGACAGCATGTGTGTCTGTGTATAATTGAGAGCTGGTTTAGGTGAGGGAGCATGTGAGTATGTGATTGAGAGCATGTGTGAAAGTGAGAGAAAGACAGCATGTGTGTCTGTGTACAATTGAGAGCTGGTTTAGGTGAGGGAGCATGTATGTGATTGAGAGCATGTGTGAAAGTGAGAGAAAGACAGCATGTGTGTCTGTGTATAATTGAGAGCTGGTTTAGGTGAGGGAGCATGTATGTGATTGAGAGCATGTGTGAAAGTGAGAGAAAGACAGCATGTGTGTCTGTGTATAATTGAGAGCTGGTTTAGGTGAGGGAGCATGTATGTGATTGAGAGCATGTGTGAAAGTGAGAGAAAGACAGCATGTGTGTCTGTGTATAATTGAGAGCTGGTTTAGGTGAGGGAGCATGTGAGTATGTGATTGAGAGCATGTGTGAAAGTGAGAGAAAGACAGCATGTGTGTCTGTGTACAATTGAGAGCTGGTTTAGGTGAGGGAGCATGTATGTGATTGAGAGCATGTGTGAAAGTGAGAGAAAGACAGCATGTGTGTCTGTGTATAATTGAGAGCTGGTTTAGGTGAGGGAGCATGTATGTGATTGAGAGCATGTGTGAAAGTGAGAGAAAGACAGCATGTGTGTCTGTGTATAATTGAGAGCTGGTTTAGGTGAGGGAGCATGTATGTGATTGAGAGCATGTGTGAAAGTGAGAGAAAGACAGCATGTGTGTCTGTGTATAATTGAGAGCTGGTTTAGGTGAGGGAGCATGTGAGTATGTGATTGAGAGCATGTGTGAAAGTGAGAGAAAGACAGCATGTGTGTCTGTGTATAATTGAGAGCTGGTTTAGGTGAGGGAGCATGTATGTGATTGAGAGCATGTGTGAAAGTGAGAGAAAGACAGCATGTGTGTATGTGTGTGATTGAGAGCTGGTTTAGGTGAGAGAGCATGTGAGTATGTGATTGAGAGCATGTGTGAAAGTGAGAGAAAGACAGCATGTGTATCTGTGTGTGATTGAGAGCTGGTTTAGGTGAGAGAGCATGTGAGAATGTGATTGAGAGCCTGTGTGAAAGTGAGAGAAAGAGAGACCATGAGTGTCTGTGTGTGATTGAGAACTGGTTTAGGTGAGGGAGCATGTGAGTATGTGATTGAGAGCATGTGTGTAAATGAGAGAAAGAGGTTTTTAAGCATGTGAATGAGAGTCTGTGTGTGAGAGAAAAGGACAGCATGTATGTGTGTGATTGAAAGCCTGTGTGTGTAAGCCTGAAAAGATAGACAGCATGTGTGTAAATGTGTAATTAAGAGCCTATATAAGTGAGAGAGAAAAGGCATGTGTATATGTGAGTGACTGAAAGCCAGTGTGAGAGAGAGAGGAGAAAGTTCCAAGCAAACCACCCCTCCTCCTGCTAATTCAAAACAATCTCAGGGCACCTGGATATTAAATGTTCCCAGGTATGCAGAGCAAAACATTTTTTGTATCCTTATTATTTTTCATTACTGGGCCTTTGTGTCTGCTATTTTGAAATATTTTATTGGTATCTAGAAATTTTTGATATGAGTTTTTAATTATTGGATATTCCACTCCTCAGCTGTTTTGAAATAATCTGTTCTTTTTGTTAGTATGGTTTTACTGCTACTGATTTTATATTTCTTGATTTGTTTTATAAGGATGGGTGATGTTTCTTTTTTCCTTTATTACACTGCATACAGAGACTCTGGCTTGTTGCAGTTTCCAATTCAGTTTTGTCTGCATGCTTCTAGTTATGCGTTTTGGTCTCTTTATTCTTTGATAGGTGAGGGTCAGCATATGTGATTCAGGTGAGGTTTTCTGCTGGCGTGTAGTTTCTGTGTAGGGCTCTATAGCAGCCTGACTTGGTCCGTTTTCCTAATAGGAGATGTATTGGTGTCTTAAGGCCTGGAGTAATATTTTCAGTGTTGCCTTTTCTTAGGTAAGGTGGTTACTGTTAAGTGCTGGAAATTGGTGCTGTTTTGGTGTGGGATGTTTACAGTTTATGCAATTTCTGTTCAGATACAATATGTATCTTTTCCTTGTATCATTCTTAACAATAAAAATAATAAGAACATAAGAAAATGCCATACTGGGTCAGACCAAGGGTCCATCAAGCCCAGCATCCTGTTTCCAACAGTGGCCAATCCAGGCCATAAGAACCTGGCAAGTACCCAAAAACTAACTCTATTCCATGTAACCATTGCTAATGGCAGTGGCTATTCTCTAAGTGAACTTAATAGCAGGTAATGGACTTCTCCTCCAAGAACTTATCCAATCCTTTTTTAAACCCAGCTACACTAACTGCACTAACCACATCCTCTGGCAACAAATCCCAGAGTTTAATTGTGCGTTGAGTAAAAAATAATTTTCTCCAATTAGTTTTAAATGTGCCCCATGCTAACTTCATGGAGTGCCCCCTAGTCTTTCTACTCTCCGAAAGAATAAATAACCGATTCACATCTACTGGGCCTTTATTTTTTATTTCTGCCGTGAATTGTGAACATGGTTTGGCAGGTGTGTCACGACGGGAAAAAGGTTGAGAACCACTGGTCTAGGGTACATGGCAGCAGCAAATTTCATGGAGCACCACCAACTTCAGCAGTCACCCTACACCCCAGCACCCAGTAAAAGGACCTCGGAGTCCCTGTGGACAGTACATTGAAATCCTCAGTTCAGTCTGTGGGGGTGGTCAAAAAAGCAAATAGAATGTTAGGAATGATCTGAAAAGGACTGGAAGATAAAACAGAGAATATCACAATGCCTCTGTATCGCGCTCTAGTGCAACTGCACTTTTGAGTATTGTGTGTTACGATCCCCACTGTTGCTGCACTACAGGAGGTATCTTACCTTCCCTCCGGAGGCCGCTCCGAAGCCAGGGCCTCGCCTGTGCACCATCCAGGACTTGCTCCAGGGCCTGGGAGGCCTAGCTGTTCCTGAGGCCTGCCTGTGGCTTGCATGGCTGCGTTTGGACTTCCTGGTTGGCCACGCCCTTCTCCCTAGGGGCCAGCCCGCAGCTCTCCACCCCAGTTATAGGGCCAGCAAGGGGCGGTCCTGGCAAACTCCTCCCAGGGAGTTGCCTACATCCTGCAGTATAAAAGGACTCTCATTTCACTTGCTACTTGCCTTCGGATTAGCTTTGCACATTGCTGTGTTCTGTCTGCTGATCCAGGTCCACCATGGTCTCCTGTGTCTTGATGGCTTTATGTTCACTGTCTTCTTGTTCCTTGTTTCCAGTCCTGATGTCTGCCTTCGGATTAGCTTACACATTGCTGTGTCCTGTCTGCTGATCCAGGTCCTCCGTGGTCGTCTGTGCTTTGATGGCTCCTTGTCCTGTCTCTGCCTTGATGTCTGCTCCTGATGTTTCCTGATCCAGTTCCGGTTGTTCTGCCCTATGTCTTTGTCTGGCTCCTGAGCCTTCTGTCCTGTTGGGCCCCGGAGTGGCCAACAGGAGGGATTCGTCCCTGTGCTCTGGAGCTTCCCTTCCTGCCAGCCGATGGGGCTTCGGATGTCATTGGTCCCGGCATCGGAGTTCCTTCTCGTCTGGATCTTCCCTGCGCTCTTCCGTTCTCAGCGTGGGCAGCGACCAGCCTTCCTGGGCTGTGTAGGGTGCGTATGGGACAGGATGGTCCTTGACTCAGTTCCGCGGGTGGGCTGAGTAGGGCGCCCTGAGGGACAGTGCCCATGTCTCCTTCCAGCCCTTGCCTCTGATGTGTCTGCACCAGCCCTTGCTTCTGATGTCTTTGTACCAGCCTCTGATGTCTCTGCACCAGCCCTTGCTTCTGATGTCTTTGTACCAGCCTCTGATGTCTCTGCACCAGCCCTTGCCTCTAATGTCTCTGCACTAGCCTTCGTCTAGACGTCTTCCGTGTACTAAGTACTCTGTCTGCCCTCGTTCTCTGTCCGGCCTGCCGCCCTTTGCCGTTACCCAGCGGCAGGTCCGAAAGGGCTTGGAACAGTCGGAAGACCGTTCATCAACCAACATTGCGTTGCTGGTTGTCATGGGTGTGCAGGTCTGGCTGAGGGTCAGACTCCGCTCCTTAATCCCTGCTTCAGTACACGCCTGGCTCACCATGCCAGCACCGGCTCACCTCCCACGGTGTGGCTGGGGCTCCTCCCTGGCTCTCGCCGTGGCCCAAGGGCTCGCACCACCTGCTTTAGAGACGGCCGTGCTCCTTGCGCCTACGATATGTACCTGAGGGCGCCCAAACCCTCAGCCCGTCAGCGGCGTGGCGGACGCGCCCGTAACATTGTGTGCAGTTCTAGTTGCACCATTTCAGGAAGTAGTGAAGACCAGAACTGTGAAGGACTTCAAAGGGGCGTGGGATAAACACTGTGGATCCATGAAGTCAAGAGGTCATCAGTGAAGAGTGGGTGACTCGCCAGAATGATGGCTACTGCCTGGACACAATACCCTTATTCAATAAACATACACATGGTTACTGTGACTCCAACATCGCTCTAAGCTTCAACAGCAAGAGGAAATATGGAAAAAAGGATTCGCACTCACAAAGAGGGGAGTAGCTGGCTTGTTACGGCGGTTACTACCCCAAACCAAATAAGCCTGATCCTTTACTTTCAATGCATATCCAGCATAGCTCTGCTTCAACGGCAGGGGAGAAAGACCGATTCTTCACGCATAACCAGCATAGCTCTCTGCTTCAACGGCAGGAGAGAAGAAAAACAACCAATAAGGGCTGAATAACTTAGTCTGGGTAAAACAAATAAGCATGGGTGTAGCTTGCTTATTGCGGCGGTTACTACCCCTACTACCCCTAACTAATCAAGCTTGATATTTCACTTGGTTGCAGCTCCATCACTGCTCTCTACATTAATGGTGGGGGTGGAAGGAAATAGAACCAAGAGCTAAGAGAAATAGATAAGTATGAGAGAAAAAATGTGTGAAGCTTGCTGGGCAGACTGGATGGGCCGTTTGGTCTTCTTCTGCCGTCATTTCTATGTTTCTATCTCAAGAAAGACATATTGGCACTAGAAAACGTGCAGAGGAGTGAGACCAAAATGATAAAGAGGATGGAACTTCCTGTTCGTACCCCAGATCAGTCCAGACGAGTGGGTTTATGCGTCCCTACCAGCAGATGGAAGCAGAGAACAAACTTTGAGGCATTGCTACATAACCGAGAGTGCCACTTGCAATCCCTTAGTATTTCTCTGTCTCCAGCAGATGGTAGAGGTGCAAACCTGCAGTCTGGAGGTGTTGGGAAAAAAAGAAAAGGAAGATAAGAAGAGGATTCAGCTCCCCGAGGTGTTAGGTTCCTTTGTGGACCATCCCTCGGGTAGAGTGTGTGTGTGTGTGGGGGGGGGGGGTGTTGGCCATCTCTGTCAGGACTCAGCCCCTTTTTTGGCAGGGGCTGACTCCCCCTCTGGGCCCTTCACTCCTTCGGTGCGCCTGGTTCCTCAGTAGCCTCCAGAAGCAGGGGAATAGTGCTTTCCCCCTTGTCTTTGTTTGTTCTGGCCCTGTTGCTTCAAAAAAAAAAAGAAGGACCAGTAAAGCAGGTAGGCTGCAGCAGCGTTTCTGTGCAGGCCTGAGGAGCAGGTAAGTTTTGTTTCCCGGCAGACAGGAGGGAGCGGGCCGAATTGCCTGCCTTTATGGGGGTTAGTGCTGTGTTTCAGCACTCGGACAGTGGTCAGTGTGATCGCTGAGGCTCCGTTTATTTTTAGGCCTGACCGTGTCTGCAGGCCCGACTGCCTCAACATGTCTGCTTCTGCGCAGCGTGGCAGACTTTGCCACGGCTGCGGCCTGAGGCGATCTCGCCTCGATGTGGTCTCGTTTTGCCGCAATTGTGTGTTGGGGGGGGCTGGGAGCTCGGCGGGGGAGGAGGTCAGAGTTGCCGGCGGCAATTTTGACAGCACATGCTGAAGTGCAGGCTGCCATTTTGGAGCCCCAGGATTCCCCTCCCACAGTTTTTCCTGTGAGAAAGGACCCTGCTGCTGTCCTCCAGTGTGGAAGATCTGCTCGGCATGGAATCTGAATTTGGTTCTTCGGGTGCTGGGTGGGCCCCCTTTTGAACACTGTTTTCCTGGTGGCTATTTGTTCAGCTAGAGAAATCTCTGAGCTGCAAGCGTTGTCGTGTAGGGACCCTTTCCTCCGTTTTTCGGACGATGAAGTCTCCTTATGAACGTTTCTGTCCTTTTTGACGAAGGTAGCGGCCTCTTTTCACCTTAGCCAGGTGGTGGAGCTTCCTGCCTTTTCGAACTTGGTGACCAATTTTTCGATGGCTCGAGAACTTCACTTATTGGACGTGCGTTGTATCCTTTTGCGAAATCTCAAGGTGACTAATCCCTTTCGGAGAGCAGATCATCTGTTTGTCCTGTTCAGTGGAGCAAAGAAAGGAAATAAGGCTTCCAAAGGTACGACTGCTCGCTGGTTAAAGGGGACGATAGCTTCGGCTTACATCTGCAAGGGCCGTCCTCGGCCGGAGGGGTTGTGAGCGCATTCCACTAGGGCACGGGCGACCTCATGGGCAGAATGTCAATTGCTTTCTCCGCAGGAGATCCGCCGTGCAACGATTTATGGTCTTCTCTTCACGCTTTTACCAAACATTATCGCTTAGATGTGCGGGCGCCAGAGGAGGCAATGTTTGGGGAGAGTGTTTTGCACGCGGGTTTTTCGGGTTCCCGCCCAGAATAGAGGGGCTTGGGTACATCCCACTCATCTGGACTGATCTGGGGTACGAACAGGAAAGGAAAATGGGTTCTTACCTGCTAATTTTCGTTCCTGAAGTACCCCGGATCAGTCCTGAGACCCGTCCCCATCTTTCGAAAGACTTCCTCGCTTCTGGATGTTGCTGAGCTGAGGTTTGATGTAGACAGAGTAATGAGACACGTATATAGTTGGATATACGTTTTTTTTCTGTTAACTGAAGAGGGCCCAGTTCCAGGGGCTCCAACTTTAAGTCACTGTTCGCCCTTAGTGTAGGGGAAGGTTTGTTAACATAATCATCTTGGCTTGCGTACAGGTCAATACTGAGGGACTGCAGGTGGCCCTCTCGATTATGTAGCAGTGCCTCAAAGTTTTGTTTTCTGTCTCCATCTGCTGGTGGGGAGGCATAAACCCGCTCGGCTGGACTGATCCGTGGTACTTCAGGAACGAAAATTAGCAGGTAAGAAGCAATTTTCCTATCTCTCCTATGATGAGGCTACGCTGCCAGGGCTCTTCCGCTTGGAAAAGAGACGGCTGAGAGAGGTTTATGAAATCAGGAATGGGCTGGCACAAGTAAACAAAGGAGGGTTATTTACCCTTTCAAATAATACTAAAACAAGGGGACACTCCATGAAACAAAATAAAGTGTAGAAAATATTTTATCACTCAGCAAACTATCAAGCTGTGGACTCAGCTGCTGGAGGACGTGATCAAGGCAGCTAGCATAGCGGGATTGGGGGAAGTTCCTGGAGGAAAAGGCCATAACGTATTATTAGCCGGGGAGAATAGAGAAAACCATCACTATCTCTGGAAGTAAAAAGAAATAGTTCTGCCAGGTACTTCCGATCCAGACTGACCAGTGTCAGAGACAGGATACTGGGCTCAATTGACCTTGGTCTGACCCAGCATGCTATTTCTTATGTTAATTGTAGATATCCTGAAAAACAGATTGCCTGGAGGGTCTCCAAGGACCAGGCCTAGAACAACTGAGTTAGATTACCTCATCGTGATCCCCTTCTAGAGAATCTTCCTATAGATTCTAGAGACCACTAGAGCCCCATGCAGGCGTCACACTGATACATGTAAAGCGTGAAGACAGCACGGATAACTGAAGAGCAGGTCTTCATTACAGCCCTTTGTAATCAATTCCCTGATTCACGTAAAGTATGCATACAGCAGAGACAGCTGAAGAACGGATCTTCATCAGGGCCTCAATGCCGAGATTGCAGTGATACACATAAAGCATGAAGACAGCATGGAAAGCTGAAGAACAGATCTTCATCAGAGCCCCATGCAGAAGTAACACTTATCCATGCAAAGCATGAATACAGGATGGAAAGCTGAAGAGATCTTCATCCAAGTCCCAGGCAGGCATCTCACTGATACACGTAAAGTATGAGTACAGCACGGACAGCTGAAATGTCCATCTGCATCACAATCCCAAGCAGGTGTCACACTGATATCTATAAAGCATGACTACAGCTCAAATTGAAGAGGACATTTTATAAAAGCTTTTATTTTATTAATAACACTTGTGTTGCACTGAACTGTTTCAAAGATATAGTGCTACAGCGTAGTGTTACATACCCCCTTAAAGAAAACAAAAATAACCTTTAATAATACATGGAATGCTTTCCAAAGCCACTGTTTAAATAATTATAATAACATTTCTTCAGTATGCCTGGTCTGGGACATCTAGTCAAATCGTTTACTGCAGAGCGGAATGGCATTCCTAAAGGCAATGGGACTTGCCATTGACAGCATCAGCTAACAAGAATACTTTGCAGCTTTGTACTCTACCTCTCTGGTGCAGTGACTGAGCATACAAAAACGGGGATTTTTAACCAGTGCACTGAGCAAAGATGACTTCAGGGCACAGGGCTCTTGTTTGCACCAGGATTTAGGTCAGCTGGGGGGGGGGGTGCCCTCTGAAGGAAATGCGAGAAGAGGCCATGATACTATTACACAGAATCTAAACTCAGGGCAAGCCCTGACTGTCTCCAGCCGGGCTGAGCCCTAACAATGCAGCTCAGGGCCGGGACCCTGGGAACAGGAAGACGTCTGTAAACAGAGCCTGGAGCTAGCAGGGGCTGGGGCTGCGGCCAGGCCAAGGACAGAGAGAGAAAGAGAGACTCACTGTCCTCTCACTCACCCAGACTGCCCAGAGAGCATGTCCTGATTACAGAGTGCACATAACATTCCAGATCTCTAATGTTTCCAGCACCCCTGCGCTCTCTGCATTTTGCTGGAATCTCCTCTGGTATTTTCAGCCCCCTGTATTTTCCCGGAGTCTCCCTCTGGTATTTCCAGCCCCTGCGCTCTCTGCATTTTGCCGGAGTCTCCCTCTGGTATTTCCAGCCCCTGCGCTCTCTGCATTTTGCCGGAGTCTCCCTCTGGTATTTCCAGCCCCTGCGCTCTCTGCATTTTGCCGGAGTCTCCCTCTGGTATTTCCAGCCCCTGCGCTCTCTGCATTTTGCCGGAGTCTCCCTCTGGTATTTCCAGCCCCTGTGCTCTCTGGGCCGGATTTTAAAAGGGTTACGCACTTAAGTTAAGCGCGTAACCCTTAAAAACCCCCCTTGTGCGCGCCGAGCCTATTTTGCATAGGCTCGGCGGCGCGCACAAGCCCCAGGACACGCGTAAGTCCCGGGGCTTTGCTAGGGGGGGGGCAGCGCGACGTTCGGGGCATTCTGGGGGGCGTGACCGAGGCCTCCGGACCAGCTCCCGGGTTGGGTGATGGTGCGGCAGCGGGCCATTGGCGCGCGCGAGTTACGCCTGCTTCGAGCAGGCGTAACTTGTGCGATAAAAGTAGGGGGGTTAGATAGGGCCAGGGGGGTGGGTTAGGTAGGGGAAGGGAGAAGATGCGGGGGGGTGTGGAAGGAACGGGCAGCACGCGCAGGGCTCGGTGCGCGCAAGTTGCACAAATGTGCACCCCCTTGCGCGCGCTGACCCCAGATTTTATAAGATACGTGCAGCTACGCGAGTATCTTATAAAATCCGGCGTACTTTTCTTCGCGCCTGGTGCGCGAACAAAGGTACGCGCGCGCTGTTTTTTAAAATGTACCCCTCTGCATTTTGCTGGAGTCTCCCTCTGGTATTTCCAGCCCCTGCGCTCTCTGCATTTTGCTGGAGTCTCCCTCTGGTATTTCCAGCCCCTGTGCTCTCTGCATTTTGCTGGAGTCTCCCTCTGGTATTTCCAGCCCCTGCGCTCTCTGCATTTTGCTGGAGTCTCCCCTGGTATTTTCAGCCCCCGAGCTCTCTGCATTTTGCTGGAGTCTCCCTCTGGTATTTTCAGCCCCTGCGCTCTCTGCATTTTGCTGGAGTCTCCCTCTGGTATTTCCAGCCCCTGCGATCTCTGCATTTTGCTGGAGTCTCCCTCTGGTATTTCCAGCCCCTACGCTCTCTGCATTTTGCTGGAGTCTCCCTCTGGTATTTCCAGCCCCTGCGCTCTCTGCATTTTGCTGGAGTCTCCCTCTGGTATTTCCAGCCCCTGCGCTCTCTGCATTTTGCTGGAGTCTCCCTCTGGTATTTCCAGCCCCTGCGCTCTCTGCATTTTGCTGGAGTCTCCTCTGGTATTTCCAGCCCCTGCGCTCTCTGCATTTTGCTGGAGTCTCCTCTGGTATTTCCAGCCCCTGCACTCTCTGCATTTTGCTGGAGTCTCCCCCTGGTATTTCCAGCCCTTTTGCTGTTTTTTTATGCTGGACCCTCCCTTCGGTATTTCAGTTGTTCAGGACCCTCATCTCCCACAGAATTCCTGGGAATTCTTTGCTGAGCATGGGGCACTTTTAAGGAAGCACTAGCCCTGTATAATATCAAAACAAGACAAATTATAGGCAGAACCCCCAGTTTCCTGCAGTGGCTCAGAAATAAATTCTGCAGCAAGGTTCAGAAATTCGTGTGGCAAATATTTTCTGCAGTATATTTACATGATTCTGCATGAAATTTACATTTTTTAATATGTAAAACTATTTTATAGTATAAATAAAAAAATCATTTTTCAAATTTGCCTGGATATTTTATTTGATTCTTGCTTATTTTTTGTTCGTTTTTTTTATTCATTTCAGTTTTCGTCTTCCATTCCTACTTCTGTCTTCTCCTCTCACATCTTCTTGCACTACAGTTCATCTTTATCTCCTGAAGGGGCCTTTTCTCTGGCTTGCCTCCATCCTTTCTTTGCTTCCTTTCTCCCTCCGATGATTTGTCCTCTCTCTACTCTCTCATCTCCCCATCTCTCAGTTCCACCTCTTTCCTTTCTTCCAACCTCCCATCCCTCCCACATTTTCCCCTTCTCTAACCCCATACCTGGACCTCAACCTTTCCGTCCTCTACCCCATCTCTGAGCCCCTCTCCCTCTCTTTCCCTGTCCTCTCTATCTCATTATTTCCCAATCCTCTCTTTCTTCCCTATCTTTTTTTCTCTCTCACATTTTCCCCTCTCTAGCCTCTTTCTTTCTTCTCCTTTCTCTCTCTCCCCCAAGCCTATCTCCCATTCTCGTTCTCCTCTTTCTCTCTCCTAGGCTGATTCTTTCCCTTCGCCTTCTCCTTCACCCAAGCCCATCCGATCTCCCTTTCTCCCCTTTCCAGGCCATGCCTCACTCCTGGCTAGCAGAATAAGGTAAACGGCTCCTGTTTTGGCTACGTAGCCTCCTGGGTGGCAGGAGGAGGCAGAGGTGTCAGGAATCACGGCTGATTTACTCCTCCTCTTCCTGCCTCTAGATTGCTGTGCAGAAGGTGGGGGAAGGGATGAGGGCAGTGGCGGGGGGGGGGGGGGGGAGAGGCGCATGGCATGCCCCGCCAGCCTCCATTCCCTCCTGGTTTCCCAGGAGGCTGCTGGGACTGGGGACTTCCACAGGAAAAGAGCCAGAATGTTGCAACCCTTAACATGGTCGCAGGAGCCCGGTGGAGCCTCGATTTATAAGCTCACAGGTTTGATCCTTGTATTTTGTTGCCCAGTTGCACTACAATCAGCTGTGGTTACGAAGATACCTGGGCCTTAGTCCCCATTTCTAGGGCTGGCAATTTTCACGTCTTAAGGATTGGTCCTGCTTTTCTCCTAATGCAGTTCCTGCCTTTCAGGTGACTCAACGCACAATTAAACTCTGGGATTTGTTGCCAGAGGATGTGGTTAGTGCAGTTAGTATAGCTGGGTTTAAAAAAAGGATTGGATATTCTGGTCTATTGTAGCGGATGTTCTCAGCCAAATTTTACAGCGTTCCGAACCTATAACCCCAGAGCAGGTGCTGCTCAGTGTCCCGTCCACCCCCAGCCGCCATGTATGGTTGCTCTTGCAGCAGGTTTTCATAGCTGCTCGTTGCCTCATTGCTGCGCAATGGAAGAGCACTAACATTCCCACACTGCACATGCTTGTGCAGAAGCTAGACCAGATGCAAGACCTCTATAAGTGGACTGCTCAAAAGCGGAGGACCCAGCCTCGGTTCGCAGCTATCTGGTCACCTTATCAGGGTTGGCGGCAGTCCTATGCCCCATTGCCTTGATGGTGATGGGCTCCTCGGTCCAAAGGCTCCTCTGTAGCGACCAGGGGCCTATCCTAAGGACGGGAGAATGGGTAGAGTTGGCTTGTGCCTGTAATAATGAGTCTTCTTCTCTTCTTCTTTGTGCTCTGCTGTACCTGGTTTCATAACCATATTTGTTGAGAATGTACCCATGCCAGTTCTGTTATTATTCTTTACGGTTATTTCTAGTTGCTTCACGCTGTAAAAGCTATCCATGTGTATTATGTTTACCTTATGTATCATTTGTCATAATGGATAAATAAAAGACAAATGGAAAAAAAAAAAAAAGGATTGGATAAGTTCTTGGAGGAGAAGTCCATTACCTGCTATTAAGTTCACTTAGAGAATAGCCACTGCCATTAGCAACGGTTACATGGAATAGACTTAGTTTTTGGGTACTTGCCAGGTTCTTATGGCCTGGATTGGCCACTGTTGGACACAGGATGCTGGGCTTGATGGACCCTTGGTCTGACCCAGTATGGCATGGTCTTATGTTCTTATGGAGCCAGCTGGTTAGACCCATTGTGCTCCCAAGCCTGAGCCCACCCCCCCTCTCCAAAATCTTACCTTGCGCCACCATTCCTGAAGAGCGCTAGCTACCTCTTAGACCACCGCTGTGCTCCTGATCCATTGTCTGCTCGTCCTACGCCATCCTCCTGGTCTGTGGCCCCTGACACCTCTGTATGTCCTCCGGGGCAAGCAGCAGGTGTGCAGATGAAGCGATTGAGAAACAGGGCAAGTATGGGGCTGTCCATCCCCAGTCATACCCTTCCAGTTTCCAGGAATCGTGGTTTATATGGAGCACCTAGCACACCATTCCTGCCATATTTAATAACATCTGATTGACCTATCCTCCCGAAATGTCTCTAATCCCTTTTGTATTCTGTGTATCCCCCAGGTTAACTCATTGCTGTGTGGAAAAGGCGCTCCGGTGAGCTCTGGGTGGTCAAGCATTGCCAGGCACCACCTTTGAAGGCCAGTAATGGCGTCCCTCACTTTGTCATCCTCCGCGAGGTCTGGCTACGACACCGGATCCGACCTAGAGAGCACATCCACACACTCACCACTCAAATTCTGCGTGCCCCTCGTAGGTCACAGTGTGGCTACTATGTTTTAAGATTTTGGCTGCCCCGATGCAAATGGCCAACGGAGCAATAGGGAGAACCCCATGAGGAGCAGAAGGTAGACATGCACTGACCGTCCGGGATTTATGACGACCCTTTCTCCAGATTGATCCAGAAGTATGCAGGGGATTTCAGTATCATGCAGGTCCTGCCTTCAGGACCTCTGGAGAAGGTTAGTTCTGGGAGATGCCACGCCATGGCACCTTAGGCTAGGTCTTAAACGTTTCCCCAGTCTAGGGTATCATGGCCGGCAAAGATTCCAGTTCCTTCTAGGGCCAACTAGATTTCAAGACCAGCACATAATGTAAATTAAAAAAAAACAAAACAAGAAAAGGTTGGGAAGAGTCCAGCTCTGGAGGGGAGGGCAGCGAGAGAGAGAGAGAGAGAGAGAACCTGTCATCAGTGCCCCAGGCAAGGAGCCAGGCTTGACTGTCAACGCAAGGAAGAAAAACACCATTATACTGATGCATTGATGCCTACCCACTCTTGTTGCCTTTCCTGTACTTCTAATCTGTACACCAGCTTCCTTCTTTGGTTCACCCCTTCCCCTCCATGCCCTCCTCCCCCCCCCCCCCCCCACCGTTTTTGTTTTCTCACCCAACCACGCAGGGGCCGGTAGAGTCGCAGAGGGCCTCTTAGCACAGACAAGGCTAGCAGAGGGCAGAGCATGGTAGCCCAGGGCCTTATGGTGAAACAGAAGCTTTCTAAGTCATAGAGGGAGTTTTCCCGGAGTTGAGTTCAAAGAAGAAACCCCGCAAAGCATGTGGGTGCTGGGTGATGCCCTCCAGAGCAGCAGGGGGAGAAGACGGACCGCACGAAATCCTCGCCCTCCTTTTCCAGGTGTGCGTTCTGGGACACAGCGGCCTGTTTGTCAGCACTTTCCAACTCACTTAAAAAAAAAAATGTAAAAGTTTAGGGGCTGATTTGATCCATCTGCCCAGAGGCAGCAGAACCTCCACAGAAATCCAGCCATCAGATCCAAAAGGGGCTGTGCAGCATGTTGAAAAGCCACTGGAAAATCCATACATCAGCCTGGGTCCTTACACGGCCTTCCCCCTGCTCAAGGAGGGACAGTCCTAGGCGGGAAGAAGGGATGGAGCCGGGAGGGCCTCTCCCTGTCAGGGCCAGCCTGGATATAAAGCAGGCCTGGTTTGCTGACCAAGGGGGTCACCCACTCATGTGCTCGATCCAGTCCTGGGGGGGGGGGCTGGATCAGCCTGTTCCTGGGGACCCGGGTGGGGAGATGCTGGTGTATGTGCCAGCCTTGGATGGGGTACCATGCGTTTTGTCCTCTGAACGACGCCCGGTGCTGGCCGCCGATATGGAGGCCTGGCCCGACAGAAAGCACACACTTCCCCCCTTTTTCCAGGTTTTTGTATGAAGGGCGCTGAGATCAGGAGCAAATTGCAAGTGCCCCAGAGTCAAATGCTGGGAGTTAGGAGGGGTGGAGTAGGAAGGAGAAGGGAGAATGGGTTCCCAATGCACTAGCAGCTTGTAATTCAGTGTGAGAGAGAGATAGTGGGACAGGCAGGAAGGAGAGCAAGAGAGCGACAGTGAGACCACTGGGAAAGACAGAGAAGGGGAGTGAGAGAAAGGAAGGAGAGCAAGAGAGCGACAGTGAGAGCACTGGGAAAGACAGAGAAGGGGAGTGAGAGAAAGGAAGGAGAGGAAGAGAGCGACAGTGAGACCACTGGGAAAGACAGAGAAGGGGAGTGAGAGAAAGGAAGGAGAGCAAGAGAGCGACAGTGAGAGCACTGGGAAAGACAGAGAAGGGGAGTGAGAGAAAGGAAGGAGAGGAAGAGAGTGACAGTGAGAGCACTAGGAAAGAGAGAAGGGGAGTGAGAGAAAGGAAGGAGAGCAAGAGAGTGACAGTGAGAGCACTGGGAAAGACAGAGACGGGGAGTGAGAGAAAGGAAGGAGAGCAAGAGGGGAGACCAGTGACGTCACCCGCTAAGATGGCCGCTTAAGACCTCGGCTCCCCTCTCCTCCACCGGTAATCCACCCCCATCGGTGCCTAGCCGGATCTGCGGACGTTGAATTTTGCTGTTTCGGGGTCCCTGCACACCACACATGGCTACACCACGGAAAAAGCCGGATTTAAATCGCTTCTCCTTTGCGGCGGCGAGCACTTGAGGAAGGAGGCAAGATGGCGGCGATCCCGGAGCCTGAGGGGGAGGCGGAGCCGGCACAGGTACCCGCGGATGCGGAGGTCCCAAATCGGGGTGAGTTTCGCACCTGGTTCCAAGAATTGCGGGGGGGACATGGCCCGTTTCCGTCAGGAACTCGGAGACATGATAGAGAGCACAAAGAAAGATGTCCGCGAACTGGAACGGAGAGCGGACGAAACTGAGCAGGGCCTGCAGGACACGCAAGCGGAGCTGGACTCGGTCCGGGAGGAGCTGGGGCAGCTTCGGGACGCTCACGAGGAGCTCCATTCACACGTCGAAGATCTGGAAAATAGAACCAGGCGAGTAAATCTCAGATTCCGTGGGGTGCCAGAAGGGGACGCCTTTAAAGACTGCACACAAGTGGTGCAGGACATATGTGCTTATTTGTTGGATCCGGAGGGCCTTAAGGAGAAGCCGCGTGAAGTGGTGCTAGAGAGAGCACATAGAGCTTTTGGTAACCCCAGGAATAAGCAGACGAGGGACATAATAGCCTGCTTTCATAGCTTCCTTGTAAAGGAAGCGGTAGCACGAGCAGCGCGAGCCCTGGGTTCTATAACTTGGAAAGACTGTAAAATTGAGGTGTTCCAGGATCTGGCAATCTCCACTATCCGGAAAAGGCGTGAATTTAAGGATGTCATTACCATACTTCGCGCCCAAAATATCAAGTACAGATGGCTCTTCCCATTCGGTCTACTTTTCTCAATAAACGGAGTACAGTCCCGAGTACAACGAGTGATGGAAGCGGAGGACATACTGCGAGCCGCCGGATTACCAGCCGTGGGTTCCGAGGGGCCCTCTGCATCTATTGCAACGAGTAATAGCGGGAAAAATGACCGGCCACGTTGGAAAAGAGTGGACAATGGGGGAAGAAGATTACGCCGCAGATCCGCGGGCACCTCGGGTCTCGAGGAACCAGGATGAGCTAGTCTGGACTGTGATATGGCGTCCTGGGGAGCTGGCGGTAACAGCCAGGGTATGGAGGACATAGACTGAGTTGGAGTTTTGGCGATATTACTGGACCTGTGGTATACAGTGGATTAATAGGTGGTCTGTTAAGCCACGAGGGACCATGATTTTGCACTCACGGTTATTACAGAGGGTTAACTGTTTACACTGTTATAATTGTTTTGTGTTTATTGATATGGAGGAGAGGGGACCATGTTCAGGTCCTGCGGTGACGTTAGGTCTCAAATGGAGGAGATCCACTCTGGACAGAGTGGTTGGAAGGGGGGGAGGGTTGGGGAGGTGGGGGGGGGGAGGGGGGAACAAGGGGAGGAGTACTTGTGGGAGTAGACTAACTCCACTGGGCGAGAGGCGAATAGTTATGAGTAAAAACTATGGAGGGCCAAGTCTCAGCGGCCATGCAGTAACTTTATTGTGGCTTTGGTTGCACTTAAACACAGCACCATGAAGCCTTTAAAAATACTTTCTATTAATGTCAAGGGCCTGAACACATATCACAAAAGACAAATGTTCACACGTGATATGGCCCATCACAAGGCGGATATTATTTTCTGCCAGGAAACCCACATTAGAAAACGCTACGAGCGTTTGTTGGTTTCTAAAGGGCACCCACAAGTTTTTCATGCCGCCGCTACTGTTCATAATAAATACACAGGGGTCGGGATATTGTTTGCTAATCAGGTAATGGCGGATGTTTTTTCTGAAATCCGGGATGTGGAGGGTCGCTATATCTTAGTAAAAGCAACTATTAATGAAGAAAAGTATACTTTCCTGAATGTGTATGGCCCCAATGCAGATCAAGCTGCGTTTTATACGAAACTATCGGCTGTTATTAGCGACTGGGCGGAGGGGCGCCTCATCGTGGGGGGAGATTTTAATATCACGAGATACCCTTATCTTGATAACTCCCACAGAGGGGGAGTGGGGGGAAAACATGCACGGAAAACGCTTAAACATCTTGTGGGAGATCGTGGTCTCCTGGACATTTGGAGGCTGCGCAATCCCACATCTAGGAACTATACATTTTTCTCCCACCCCCATAAATCCTATTCCAGGATTGATTACTTTCTGATCGATAAGGATTTAGTGGGGAAGGTCCTGGAAGCGGAGGTGGGCACTATAACATGGTCTGACCATGCCCCAGTCTGGCTAACTCTTCAGACCAAAGACTCCCGGGCTGGTACTAAATTTTGGAGATTGAATGACAGATTGCTTGAGGATAAGGGGTTTGTGATTCAGCTCAGGCAGCACATTAGCGATTATTTGGATATTAACGGGAACGGTGAAGTTACACCAGGGACGGTCTGGGATAGCTTAAAGGCCTATGTGAGGGGTCTGTGTATAGCCCGAGCGGCGTATGTTAAGAAGGAGAGGGACCGGGAGAGACTCTCTCTATTGGAGAGAGTAGCTAGTTTAGAATTGAGGCACAAGCGCACTCTCGACCCTGGTCTATTACAACCCCTCTTGGCCGCTCGGCAGGCGCTACAAGTTTTAGATGGGGATCAGATAGCGTACCAACTACAGTTGCTGAAACAGCATCATTTTGAATGGGGCAATAGGGCTGGGAGACAGCTTGCCCGTAAATTAAAAGAAAAAACAGCGCAATCCCAAATTACTAAGATTAAGGGAGATCAGGGGCAATATGCATACTCTCAGCTGGAAATTGGGCAATGTTTCAATCAATTTTACCGCAAATTATATGACTCGGAGCCCCTCTGCACGGAGGAGGAGATCGCCCACTCTTTACAAGCTGTTGATTTACCGGTATTATCTCCAGAGCAGTGTACTGTGCTCAATGAGGAATTGAGGGTAGGGGAGATATCTCTTATCATTAAGGGTCTCAAGTTGGGGAAAGCTCCTGGGCTGGACGGGTTCACTGGAAAGTTTTATAAAGTCTTTGGTGCTGAATTGCTACCTCCGCTAGTGGCTATGTATAATGATCTTAGGGGGGGAGGAATAATCTCCAAGGACTCTAATACCGCAGGAATCACGGTGCTGGCCAAGCCCGGTAGAGATCACACTCTCTGCGGGTCGTACAGGCTAATATCCCTGATTAACATTGACCTGAAAATTCTGGCGAGGGCGCTAGCTCTTCGCCTTGGTAGAGTAGCTCCTAGGTTGGTGGATAGGGACCAGTCGGGATTTATTCCTGGCCGGCTCGCCTCGGACAATGTACGTAGGGTAGTGGAACTGATGTGGTGGGCACAGACTAATGAAATCCCGTCGGTGCTTTTGACGGTGGATGCTGAAAAAGTGTTCGACCGGGTGCATTGGCCGTATTTATTTAAGGTTATGGAAGTTATGGGCATAGGGGAATTTTTTATTAATTGGGTTAGAAAGCTTTACAATGGTCCGCATGCTCGAATCAAACTCAATGGGGCTTATTCAGACCCTTTTGCAGTTAAGCGGGGTACGCGTCAGGGCTGCCCACTGTCTCCCTTGTTGTTTGCCCTCTCGTTAGAACCTCTAGCCGAGAAAGTACGGCGTCATGTGGGCATACACGGCATATCGGTTCAGGATTTAGAATTCAAGATCTCGCTCTTTGCAGACGATCTTTTATTTACTCTTAGCAAGCCAGAGCTCTCCTTACCAGTCTTATTAGAGGAGATTCGGGAGTTTGGGAGACTGTCGGGCTTTAAGATCAATGCTGACAAGTCTGAGCTGTTAAATGTTTCCATGACAGAGGTCCAATATGCGTTAGTGGGGAAGGCATTGCCTTTTCGTCAAGCTAAGGACTCTATAAAATACCTGGGGGTTAAACTGGGGGCCCATCTAGATTCTCTATACAAACTCAATTATGATTCATTGTGGTCTCAGATACAACAAGATTTGGACAGGTGGGACAGGACTGATCTCTCTTGGCTTGGCAGGATAGCGGCCATTAAGATGAACATCCTACCCCGGCTTTGCTATGTCTTTCAGACGTTGCCGGTGGCGGTGCCGGATGGGGCCATCAGGATATGGCAGAGAAAATTGTTCCGCTTCATATGGAAGCATAAGCCGCCTAGGGTATCTAGGTCCATTTTATATAGGGATAGAACGAGGGGAGGTCTTAATGTCCCTAATCTAGGTTGGTACTATACTGCAATCCTATTGGGTGTGATCGTCAGTTGGCACGCGATGGGTGCACCTAAATCCTGGATTGCTATAGAGCAGGCAGCGTCCGGCGACTTTCCTTTGGCCTCCAGGGTGTGGAGTAAGGATATAGGGAGAGTTACCGTCCCTTCTCTGACGCCGTTCACTCAGGCTGTGTTGAGACTTTGGGCAGTTTGGAGGCCCAGGGTGGCGGGGTCCAAGAGGATTTACCATTTGACCTCCTTTTTGTGCAACACTGGGTTTCCACCGGGATTGGATAAAGCTTTTTCAGATAGATGGACCTGCATGGGGCTAACGAAGGCTGGACAAATGTTCCAGGGGTCTACTGAGTTGGGATTGGCGGAGATCCAGGAAAAGTACGGGGGAGCGCGAAGGGATTGGTATGCATACCTGCAAATTATCCACTTTTTAAGGTCGGAAGGGGCGCCAGGGGAGCTTTCCAGAGGTAAATCCCTATTTGAATCCTTTTGTGACCAGCGCAGCCCTTTACCTAAACCGATATCTCGGATCTACTTACTCCTAAATAGTGCGGATAAAACCAAAGGGTCCTACCAATTACAGTGGGAATCCAATTTGGGTCAAGCAATAGAGGATCACGAGTGGGATCGTTGTCATATGCTAGTGGGTCGGAGCTCTATATCCGCAAACATCAAGGAAAACGGATATAAATTAATGTATCGATGGTACTTGTCCCCGGATAAATTGCACCGTATGAACTCCCAAGTCAGTGGTACTTGCTGGAGATTATGCGGTGGTAAGGGAACCTTCTATCACATGTGGTGGGGTTGTCCTAAGATACAAGCTTTTTGGGCTATAATTGCGGGGTTTGCCACCAAGGTTCTGGGAGTTTCGATTCGACTGGACCCCAAGGGGTGTCTCTTAAGCCTGGTGCACGGGGCTCTCAGTGACAAGCATACCACGTTGCTAATACAGATATATATTGCTGCTAGAAGTGAAATAGCGTTCCGATGGAAATCTGATGTTGCTCCTACATTGTCGCAGGTCCAGTCACGATTGGCAAAGATCTACCAGATGGGCTACCTAACCGCACTTCGGCATGATAGGGTGGTTAAATTTCAAGATGTGTGGGCACCTTACCTGGCATGGTTGCAACAGTAGGCTGGTCTTCGTTTTACTCGTCTATGGAGATTGCATAAGGGAATTGTGGGGGGGGGGAGGGGGGAGAGGGGGTAGGGAACTAGAGGGAGGGGTGATGGTTAGGGGGGAAAAACATTGAGAGGCTATTGTTTGCGACTGAGTATGATAATGAAATCCGGCATCAAATGAGACGAGACATTGGTTGTTTATGACTGTTTTATTGATCACAATTTCAGCTTGTATTTTTTACCTGTTCTAATCTGGATATCATGCTATTCTGTCTGTTATGCCTTTCATGCATAAATAAAAACTTGCAAAAAAAAAAAGGAAGGAGAGTAAGAGAGCGACAGTGAGAGCACTGGGAAAGACAGAGAAGGGGGGGAAACAGAGAACGGACTCGGGAAAAACCGTAGAGCCAGGTGATCGTGAGAGAGAGAGAGACAGGTGGAGGAGAAAGAGCTTGGTAAGTGCGAAAGAGACAGACGGGGAGAAAGCCAAGGAAGTGAATGAGACAAAGAGAGACATACAGGTTGCGAGAATGAGATGGAGTGGGAGTGGTGATGACAAAGAGATCATCAAGCTGAGAGAAAGAGAGGGTTAAAAAGAGTGGGAGAGAGCATCGCCCAGAGACAGAGAGCCAGACGGGGAGAAACTACTGGAAACATCCATCACATTTTATGTATACATTTTTCAGTCCTCCCCTGCATGAACTCATTACTTACCTGCTTCTGTCTAGCTCTCATCAGGAAGCCATCATGTCTGGCTTCGCCCCCTCCCCCTTCCCATCTGTCTCTCACCAGGGAGCCATCATGCACGGCCTCCTTCCTAGCCAGCTCTCATCAGGAAGCCATCATGCCTTCCCCTTAACTCTTTCCCATCTGTCGCTCACCAGGGAGCCATCATGCACGGCCTCCTTCCTAGCCACCTCTCATCAGGAAGCCATCATGCCTCCCCCTTAACTCTTTCCCATCTCTCTCTCATCAGGGAGCCATCATGCACGACCTCCTCCGTAGCCAGTTCTCATTGGGCCCACATTGACAGACTGGGATAAAAAACCAGGACCGCCCTCACGTGCATCTTCCTCTAAATCCCCGCCGGTTCTCCTCTGCAGTCCCCCCCCCCCCCCCCATCCCAGGAGGACGTTCCCCTGCAACCCCCAGCCGCAAACATTTGGCTCCCCTCTGCGGGAACGGCCGTGGACAGCTCTCCCTTTCGGGTTCCAGGCCCAAAGGACCCTGTGTGTGCGCCCAAAACCTTGACTGCAATTTGCCCCCTTTGTTTTGCAGAATTAAATACAACGTTCACTGTTTCCATCGCTTTTATTACAAGAGTGCTAGAAGTTACAGGATTCGGTCCAAAAATATCAGAAAAAAAAGCAAGCTACAGACAGTGAATAGCGCAGGAAAATAAAACAAAAAAAACCAACCCCACCATCCCACCCTAGCTCTTACAGTCCCATCAACAGCCCTCTACTGCCCCAGCAGCATCCATGGTCTAGGGGAAAAAATCATCCCCTATCCCTCTCCAATCCCCTTTCAGGCATGCTCTACGAGCCAACACTATGCCTTGCCATCCCCATCCCAGTATCTCAAAAGGTCTATGCTGGATGTGATTCCCCCAGGAGGAGGAGAAGAATCTGGATTGGATGGCTACATCGCTCTTATAGGGACTCAGCTCGCCTTACACTGTCATCTTTTTCTCCTGCTGCTCGCACACCAGCATGGAGAAGCTCTCCTTCCTACCCCTGCGCGTCTTCCTGCAGCAGCTCCACAGGCAGCTGGAGGCCGAGGCAGCCAGGCCGGAAGCTAGCAGGATCAGCCCCAGGGTGGCGATGACCGAGCCGTGGGAGTCACGGACGTAGGCCACGCTGGTCGTGACCACCCCGATCAGCGTGGTGACCAGTCCAAAAGCCAGCAGGCAGCTGTGGCAGGAGTGCTCCAGGCCTCCGGTGACAGTGTTGACCAGGTGGGGGTTGGCCCATCTTCGGATCGCCACGTCCTCGCTGGGCACGTCCGCCGTCGCCTCACCGTGCGGCAATGCTGTCAGTGCCGTGAGTGTGACCGGAGGTTGGGCCATGGTGGAGATCTCCTGCTAACAGAGAGAGAGGCAAGTGACCATTGGAAATCACCTAATTCATGATCCAACCTACAGGCTTCAGAGGTAGGGGTTGCCAACTGGCTCCATGTCATCCAGGAATGACCCAGCCAGGCCTGCTTTTCTCAACTGTGGAATCTATGGGTCTGTAATTACAGACACTCTGAGAAAAGTAGGAAACTATGGGGGTAAAAGAGAGATCAGCATGGTCTACCCTTAACGACCTGCAATTGGTTACCTTATTCACAAGGAATGTGAGCCTCCATCTGGGGGCTTTAGAAACGTTTGTGAGATGGCTACCTTATAGAACTAAAATATTCAAAATTATGTCAGACAACAAGTATCTTTCAAACTTAACAATGTGTGCTGTACGCTGTACAAAAATCTTGAGATCCGGAAAAGTGCTTATATATCATATGGGACCTTCATAACGCCCTGCAGTATCCTTGGGCATTGCTGCTCCATTTGTTATACTGCACTCAACTGTTCCACATTTAGAAGGACAATCCCATGTTTTCCCCTTGGGTTAATGGGACTCTCCAACCTACTGGACACAGCTGACCATCGTGTCTTCTTCAGAACTCCCGTTTTAACACCAGTTATTCTAGCATTGCTCTCCCATGTAGCGTCTATAAGGGCTTGCCTGTGGTACCAAACCAGCAGTTTCAGTGTATTGGAAGATCTGTTAAACACCTCCCCCAGCATTCTAACTGCTGTTATGGTAGTGCAGTAAATGAACTGCATTCTGGGTCTGGTAGTTCTAGAAGGTAGATTAACAAGTACTCTTGTATACGTTTTTGACGATTGTACTACTAAAATATTCAAAATGACGTCAGACAACAAGTATCTTTCAAACTTAGCAACATGCGCTGTACGCTGTACAAAAATCTTGACACCCGGAAAAGTGCTTATATATCATATCTGACCTTCATAACGCCCTGCAGGTTGGAGAGTCCCATTAACCCAAGGGGAAAACATGGGATTGTCCTTCTAAATGTGGAACAGTTGAGTGCCAGACAAGAAGTGGAACAAACTGACCAGCAAGGGTATAGAAGGTCTTCTAGGAGGATTAACCCATGCCTGTCTGGGAGGGAGTGGGCACAGAGGATCCTGTCTAGAGTCAGAGGGTGACCTCCTGCAGTCCCTCCCAGCACCATATCTTTCTGATTCGATGACCCATGGAGGTCCCGTCCAACCCTGAGCCTTCTCTGAATTTAGGTGGTCTCTTTGAGGTCCCTCCCAGTCTCATCTTTCTCTGATTCTAGATGAGTTCTTGTGGTCCATTTCAGCATCATCTCTCTTTGATGCTGGATGCTTTACTGAGATCCCTTCCAATCCCATTGTCCATGATTCTAGATGCTTCCAGTCCCATTTTTTCTATGACCTTATATCAGAGGTGGGCAAACGACAGCCCTCAGGCTACATATGGTCCATGGGGCATTTTAGTCGGGCCCATCCCCTTGCGTTTCTAAAATGCTTTATTACCGACCCCCCCCCCCCCCCCAGTAATCCGAGGCTGTCCCCTGCTGTCTACTGATCTCATCAAGAAAGGCTCAGTGCCGCATGTGACTCTCCACCTAATTAAACATGGACAGTCTGGGCCTTTTCTGATAGTTTCAGCAGGAGGCTGGAGGACAGCTTTGGTGCGGCAGTGGGACCATGTGAGAATACTGCTCCTCTTTGTGAAAATGGGCCAGCGCTGACGGATCAGCCGTTGGCTGTGGCAGTGAAGCGCCCGAGATGCTACCTAACTCCAATCCCGTTTTCTTTCCAGAACCCTCCTTGGTGACCCTCAGGAAGCTTCTGAGTTTCCATCCCCCAAAGGTGCATTACGGGGTTAGTAATCCCTATGGCTGCAGGAAGTTCAGGCCAAGGGGAAACAAAAAAAACAAAGAGTGAGCTGGCGTTGCCATCCGATGGGCTGCTTAGTGGCACCTGCTCTTCCCTTCCCTCCGAGCAGAAGTAGCAGCCTGCTCGTACTCACCTTGCTCGTGGTGGCAGCAGTGGGGAACCTGATCTTTCACATCTCCACCAGTGGCAATGACCAGAGGAAGAAGCAAACACGGGGGGGGGGGGGGAACCAAGAACAATCACTCAGTGTCCCTGGCATACCTCACTGCCCCGGGGGCAGAGACGTACGTGTGAAAGACAAGGGAGGAAGGAGGAAAGAACTCTGGGTGGGAGTGGGTGGAAGAAAGGAACCTGAGGAGGAAAGAGGACAACTTGGTGAGAAAGTGAGGCAAGAAAGCTGGATGCAAGGGAGAAGAGAGGAGCCTGGATAGCAGAAGCCGGGGAAGAGGGGCACAGACGTGTGGCAAGAGGAGAGAGGATAGTACGTGACTGAAGGGAGATGGGATCGCTGAGGGCCCTCCTCCTGTGCTTCTACACTGGTTCTCTGATGGGGAAACCCCCCCCCAAAAACATCTGACCCTTAGGAATCACAGGGACCACAATGCTTGCCCCCTCTCCTCCCGCCTTCTATGAACTCCTGAAGTGCTCTCCGAGCACCATTTCTCAACCAATCTAGATGATCCATGGAGGTCCCTCCCAGCCCCATCTTTCTCCGATTCCAGGTGACCCCCCCCCCCTACAGAGCCCTCCCAGCCCCAGATCTTTTCCGGCCCCATCTTTCTCTGATTCTAGATGACCTTTCTTAAGATCCCTTCCAGTCCTTTGGTTCTATGATACTAAATGCGCTCCCGAGGTCCTTTCCAGCTCTTTTTCTGATTCTAGGTGACCACTTGAGATCCCCTCCAGCCCCATCTTTCCCTGATTCTAGATGTATCCTCAAGGTCCCATCCAGTCCCCCATCTTCCTATGACCTGTGCCAGGCCTCAGAGGGATCTGTGTTGCCAGCAACGGGTCCACGCCGTGGCACTCTCTACTTTGCCTTGTCATACATAGCTGCAGAATGGGGACCTTCGCTCCCATACCATGCCCAGTGGAAACACAGGGCCACGTTGATAAAGGGGGCTGAAGTACTGTGACCAGGGGCTTGCCTCAATGTCATCTCCAGCACATGGTACAGGAATAGCGCTTCTGCTCTTACCTTGCGCCGGACGTGCCTACGAGACAATGTCTCCTCGGGCTCGTGGGAGTCTTGTTGAGGGTTTGCTGACTCTCGGTGTCCTCGCCTGCGCTGAGGTCTCGCCCCTTTCTGCCCGTTTCTTCTCTCCTTCTCTCCACGGGCGTTTCCGCTCCTATGTTCACTCTTCCAGCCTGGCTCACCAATGGCTCAATCCTCCTTTCATCATCCCGTTCCCTTGCCAGTGTCTTGCTCTCTCTCCACCTCCTTTAGGCAGCTCTCCTTCTCTGTCTGCTTTCTTCTTTCTCCCTTGTCTTTTTTTTTTTTTTAGTCTATTCACTTTTCATTGCTCTTTTCTATTTCCTTCTCTTTCTCTTGTTTTTTTTCTATTTCTTTCTCTGTCCTCTCCTGATTCCTTCTTTTTTTTTTTTACCTGTTTCCTTTCTAATTCTTCTCTTCTTGTTTTTTTTTCCCTTTTTTCTTCTTTTTTCCCCTCTGTTCTTCACCAATGCGTTCTCTTTCCCTTCCTCAGTCTCTCACTCACTCTGCCTGCCTGACTCAGGGTTGCACTTGCCGCCTCTGTCTTATCTGCATCTTCTATGTTCTGTATGTTTTGCTTCCTCCCTTTTAAAAGGTCTCCCCCCCCCCCCCAGTCCACCCCACCTCCCATTACAATCGGTCTGCCTCAGAGATGAAAATGATAAGGAAGTAGATTAGCAAGTTCCTCTCCCTGCCCATTAAGGGGCTGCACTAGCCCTCTCATCGCAGGGTTCCCTCTCTGGCCCGCAGCAAATGCGCAGGTACAAAACACACATCTGAACGCGCCAGTGCGCACAGACGCAGGCAAACCCCGGCACGCACACTATGGGGGGGGGGGGGAGAGAAGACAGCAACCGCGTGAGCCACACGTGTGCAGGGAAGTACGAGGGACACCAGCGTGGAGCCCGCCAAGTTAAGACTCCTGGCAAGAGATGCACAAGCACCTCAGCGCACGCCCAAGAGCGCGCTCGCAAACACGTGCGCAGAGAAACACAAAAGCCTTACAGAGAGGTGTTGCAAGCCTAGACCCACCTGTGCAAATGGATGCACGAGCAGTGGCTGGAGTGAGCTGCATCCTGCATCCTGGAATGAGCTGCATCCTCCGCTATCGGCCACAGGAGGGAGCTCAAGAACGGTTTACCTCCAAGTGCCAGCAGAAACACACTATGGTGGTTATATTACATATGAAATTATTCAGAGTAGTTAAATCACAAGCGGATTGTGATACATTACAGGAGGACCTTGCGAGACTGGAAGATTGGGCATCCAAATGGCAGATGAAATTTAATGTGGACAAGTGCAAGGTGTTGCATATAGGGAAAAATAACCCTTGCTGTAGTTACACGATGTTAGGTTTCATATTAGGAGCTAACACCCAGGAAAAAGATCTAGGCATCATAGTGGATAATACTTTAAAATCGTCGGTTCAGTGTGCTGCAGCAGTCATGAAAGTAAACAGAATGTTGGGAATTATTAAGAAGGGAATGGGGAATAAAACGGAAAATGTCATAATGCTTCTATATCGCTCCATGGTGAGACCGCACTTTGAATACTGTGTACAATTCTGGTTGCCGCATCTCAAAAAAGACATAATTGCGATGGAGAAGGTACAGAGAAGGGCTACCAAAATGATAAGGGGAATGGAACAGCTCCCCTATGAGGAAAGACTAAAGAGGTTAGGACTTTTCAGCTTGGAGAAGAGACGGCTGAGGGGGGATAGGATAGAGGTCTTTAAGATCATGAGAGGTCTTGAACAAGTAGATGTGAATCAGTTATTTACACTTCGAATAATAGAAGGACTAGGGGCATTCCATGAAGTTAGCAAGTAGCACATTTAAGACTAATCGGAGAAAATTCTTTTTCACTCAACACACAATAAAGCTCTGGAATTTGTTGCCAGAGGATGTGGTTAGTGCAGTTAGTATAGCTGGGCTCAAAAAAGGTTTGGATAAGTTCTTGGAGGAGAAGTCCATTAACTGCTATTAATCAAGTTTACTTAGGGAATAGCCACTGCTATTAATTGCGTCAGTAGCATGGGATCTTCTTAGTGTTTGGGTACTTGCCAGGTTCTTGTGGCCTGGTTTGGCCTCTGTTGGAAACAGGATGCTGGGCTTGATGGACCCTTGGTCTGACCCAGCATGGCTATTTCTTATGTTCTTATGTCTTCCTTGGACATAGTCCAACCCAAAGTAGTTCACAGCACATGAAAATAATACAATAAATAGCAATATACATGCTAAAATAATAGTTCACTTGTTGGGCTGATAACTGAAGTGAGACAGCGGGTCATCAGTGATATCACCAGCAGACAAGATGGCTATCTCCGCATCAAGAGGGCTTGTGGATTGAAGCATTCGCATGAAAGGTTTTGTGGTCCGAGGAAGATATGGAGAGCCGGGCTGAGATCTAGCCCAGGGGTGGGGACGGGAGAATTTTTTCGCAGCTTGTTTGCGGAGCCACAGGCCTGGTTGGTGAGCCGAGCATGCAAGCTCTGCAATGTGGCAAGCAGCAGCCATCTCACACCTGGTTGGCGTTTCCTGGCTGGAGGTCCGCTATCACACGAGACTCTGGCGGCCCTGTGTTAAAACAGGAATCCATGAAAGCATGCATAGAGAACATACAGCAGGTATAATCAGTGAGGGCAAAAGGTGCAAAGCATGTTGCTTATGAAAGAATTTTATCAGTGGTAAAACCATAGTATGCTAACTCCATGACTGCCCGGCCCTTGTTCAGGCATGTTGTCTCTCTGCAAGCGATTAACTGTGTGTCGATCCCATGGATGAGAGATGAATCATGTTTCGGCATGTTGATCACAGGTGGACTATCTGTGCTTGGCCATGTTGGCTCCCTATGTTAGGATGCAGATCTTTAGGTTACAGCCTCTGTCCCACCAACCCCCCCCCCCCAAAAACCCTTAACAGGTGATCTCATTCAGCTGGCTTCATGCCCCAGCTCTGGCTACTATTAGTGGAGAGTCTTCCGGAGACTCCATTGGAGGCTGGCAGGGATGAGCAGCTTTCCAGCTTTGCATGGGACAGCAACCTCACCCAGGTCGAACCAGAGAGGCTGATCCAGTCCTGGATTTTACCCCTGTTGCATGCAGGGAGAGATAACGGGGGAGGGTACAGCCAGGACTAGACCAGGATGAGGTGGGGGGGGGGGGGGGAACCTGTCCTCTCTTATAATCCCAGTCAAAGCTCCTTAGCAGATCTTAGTACAACCAGCCCATGAGATCTAAGATTAACCAGCCCTAGACAGCAGCAGCAGGAGGGGAGAGAGAAAGCAAGGACTCAGGGGTACGTCTGCTCTTCACCCAACAAAACTGGTGTTTACGGTACAAGTCTCACCCACCTTCTCCATCTCCACCAAGGCCTACTGCTTATACGCATGGGTGCCCCAGGATGCAATTTTTATTGTGATGTATTTCTATTTGATCTGATGGGATTGTGATTTCATTTGCTCACATCCACCTTGTCATTTTGAGTCACAGGTAGGAGATGTGATCCATGAATACACAGAACTAATACATAAAGAAAGCCAGGAAGGGTCCTTCTTACACTCCCCCCTTTGGTACCCTGTAATTTTATTTTCTCACCTTTTGCTTTTGACAACTTCATGCACCACTGCGGCAACAGGTGTACAAATTGTCAGGCCGATAAAGTTGCTTTGAATCTGAGAGGGGAAAGCAGGAGCTACGCCCAACAGGGGCAACGTAGTGACCGTGTGCAAGGGCACTGCCAGCTAAAAGATGTCCTCTAACAGAGATAAAAGGATCTCTAAGCCACGTGAGGATCGGAGGGGAGAGAAGGGAGGGGAGCAAGGAGCGTAGCGAGAATAGCTGCTAGGGATTGAGACGGCGTCTCTGCTGTTCTCTCCAATGTCACTCCACACGCTGGAGTCTATAAGAGAAAGCGTGATCACCTGCAGCTCCATTTCTCCAAGGCTGTAGTTGTGACAACAGTGGAGACAGAGGTGGCAAAGAGATCCTGAAACAAGAAGAGAGGGAAAGAAAAGGCAGACGTGAGAGAGAAAACTGAAAGAAAAGAAAGCAGGGACGTTTTTGCCATGGGGAACAGTAAAAGCGGGGCTCTGTCCAAGGAGGTGTTGGAGGACCTGAAGATGCACACCCACTACTCGGAAGAGGAGCTGTTCAAGTGGTATGAGAGCTTCAAAAAGCAATGTCCCAATGGCAAGATCACCCAGAGGGACTTTGAGAAGATCTACACCAACTTTTTCCCCAACTCTGACCCCAAGGCCTACGCCCGCCACGTCTTCCGCAGCTTTGATACCAATGACGATGGGACACTGGACTTCCGGGAGTACATCATCGCCCTGCACCTCACCTCCTCAGGGAAGACCAGCCTGAAGCTGGAGTGGGCCTTCTCCCTCTTTGACGTGGATCGGAACGGCGAAGTGAGCAAGAATGAAGTCCTGGAGATCATCACTGTGAGTCCTCACTGAGTGGTGCAGAACTAGGCAGACTAGGAGGCAGGGCTGGAAGGGACCCCAGGATGGCATCTGGAATCAGAGGAAGATAGTGAGGGAAGGGACCTCAACAGATCAGCTAGAGCAGTGATGGCGAACTCCAGTCCCCGAGTGCCACAAACAGGCCAGGTTTTCAGGATATCCTTGATAAATATGCATGAGATAGATCTGCATACAATGGAGGCAGTGCATGCAAATCTTTCTCATGCATATTCACTGTGGATATCCTCAAAACCTGGCCTGTTTGTGACACTCGAGAACTGGAGTTCGCCATCACTGATTTAAAGACATAGGATGGGGCTGGAAAGGAGCGGAATAGTCTTCTAAGATAGGGCTGGAAGGAGATTTTAAAAAGGTCATCTAAAATCAGAGAAAGATGTAGTTGGTGGAACTCAAAAGGTCATAGAAAGATGGCGATGGAAGGGACCTCAGAAGGTCTCTTAGAAACATGAGACTGGAAGGGATCTCAAGTAGTAATCAACAATCAGAAAAAAAGATAGGGGCTGGAAGAGGACCTCAAGGTCATCTGGAATCATAGAATGATAGAGTTGGCATGGATTTCAAGAGCTCATTTAAAATCATAGGAAGATAGCAATGGAGAGGACCTGAAGGGATCATTTAGAGCACAGATGGCCAACTCTGGTCCTCAAGAGCCACAAACAGGCCTGGGTTCCAGGATATCCACCATGAATATGCATGCATGAGACAGATTTGCATACAATAGAGGAAGTGCATGTAAATCTATCTCATGCATGTTCATGGTGCACATCTTGAAAAGCAGGTTTGTGGATCCCTGAAGACTGGAGTTGGCCACCCCTGCAGTCATTGAAAGATGGAGCTAGAAGGGGATCTCATCTTGAATCATAGAAAGGTAAGAGTGGAAGGGCTGGAAGGCACCTCAGGTCGTCAGCTAGTTCTTTTCCTGTACCTATGCCCAACCTGCTCTTACAAACCTCCAGTGGGCAGGCTCAGTTGCAGTGCTATGCATTGCCAGCAGAAGGGACCTGGGGATGCTACACAGGCAGCGATTACAATCCCTGGAGGGGAGGGGTTGGCTGCATATGGGCAATTTTCTCAGTGGAAGGGAGTGGACAGTGGAGTGCCTCAGGGATCTGTATTGGGACCCGTGCTTTTCAATATATTTATAAATGATCTGGAAAGAAATATGACGAGTGAGATAATCAAATTTGCAGATGACACAAAATTGTTCAGAGTAGTTAAATCACAAGCAGATTGTGATAAATTGCAGGAAGACCTTGTGAGACTGGAAAATTGGACATCCAAATGGCAGATGAAATTTAATGTGGATAAGTGCAAGGTGATGCATATAGGGAAAAATAACCCTTGCTATAATTACACAATGTTGGGTTCCATATTAGGTGCTACAACCCAAGAAAGAGATCTAGGCGTCATAGTGGATAACACATTGAAATCGTCGGTGCATTGTGCTGCGGCAGTCAAAAAAGCAAACAGAATATTGGGAATTATTAGAAAAGGAATGATGAATAAAACGGAAAATGTCATAATGCCTCTGTATTGCTCCATGGTGAGACCGCACCTTGAATACTGTGTACAATTCTGGTCGCCGCATCTCAAAAAAGATATAATTGCGATGGAGAAGGTACAGAGAAGGGCTACCAAAATGATAAAGGGAATGGAACAGCTCCCCTATGAGGAAAGGCTGAAGAGGTTAGGACTTTTCAGCTTGGAGAAAAGACGGCTGAGGGGGGATATGACAGAGGTGTTTAAAATCATGAGAGGTCTAGAACGGGTAGATGTGAATCGGTTATTTACTCTCTCGGATAGTAGAAAGACTAGGGGGCACTCCATGAAGTTAGCATGGGGCACATTTAAAACTAATTGGAGAAAGTTCTTTTTTACTCAACGCACAATTAAACTCTGGAATTTGTTGCCAGAGGATGTGATTAGTGCAATTAGTGTAGCTGTGTTTAAAAAAGGATTGGATAAGTTCTTGGAGGAGAAGTCCATTATCTGCCATTAAGTTCACTTAGAGAATAGCCACTGCCATTAGCAATGGTTACATGGAATAGACTTAGTTTTTGGGTACTTGCCAGGTTCTTATGGCCTGGATTGGCCACTGTTGGAAACAGGATGCTGGGCTTCATGGACCCTTGGTCTGACCCAGTATGGCATTTTCTTATGTTCTTATGTTCATATACAGTCTGTGACCGCATGGCTCCTGGCCAAAAGAGAGCTGGGCGGGGAATTTTACAAAATAGAAGCAAATCCCTGGCTAGTTGCAAAAAGCTCATGGCCCTGGACCCAGCTGAACTGGAAGCCCAGGGAAAAAAAGTGATCCCCCCTCCTCCATGCGACATCCCGCCCCCTTCAGATACCCTAATGGACACCTCAGTAAAGAACGTGACCTCCAACAATGGGAGAGGCTCCCAGGCAAGACGGAGTTCCCTTTGATGTCATATGTACATAAAACAAGAGTAACGGACAAAATAGTTTATAAAACTCAGGCGGCAGGGAAAAAGTCATCCTTTTTTTTCCCTGTTCTCCACATCCCGTCCCCCTGGCCTCTCATCCTCCTCCCTGCACCCCAGGGCAGGGCCTTTACTGGCCAGCGTCAGCTCACCCTGGGCCTGGTGCAGGGCCAGGCATTTTAGGTGCCCAGTTTTTTTCCCCCCAGTCCTGCGTGAATCTTTCTAGCTCAATACATTATCTCAGATCTTCATACATTATAGGGTAAAAAGCTGAAGATCGATTTCAGCTCATACATACGAGCTGGATAAGAAAATCAAGATGGGAGCGTCCAGAATTCAGGATAGGCCCAGCCCCTCCTCACCCCCAACTGCACACTGGGATTAGGCAGTTCTGCTTTCTTAAGAACAAGACGCGTGTAAGAAGAGGTTAAACCCAGCCTCGGACCAGCCCAGATGGCATCCTAGCCAGAAGCAGCTGATTTTGGTGCAAGTTTTTTAGTTCCTTGAGCCAGTTTTGTTTATATTTTATTCAGCATGATGAGGAAAAGAAAGGATAGGGTGGGCACTTGCCCCCCTGGACCCATCTGGTGACTCTTCAGGCCTCCACCTGCTGGAGGAGAGATGGCCTGCTTCATTGAGCTGCTGCGCCCCAAGGGGTTGCTCCGGCTCGCTGCAGGGTTTTGTTTTGTTTTTTTATCACCACCCTTGTCGCTGAAGGGGGGATTGTGCTGTGGATGATCTACAGCTTCCCCCCCCCCCCCAAAGTATCCCTCCGCAGGATTCGAGTTTGCAGGTGCAAGGAGCCGGCTTGCCAGTGAAGCACCGTGACCTGGATGAAGCCCGGCTGGCTGAAGTCGCCTCCATCGACGTCAAAGAGAGCCTAGCTTCCTGCTTTGGAAGGAGTTTCCACGACAGGGCTGCCCCCCCCCCCAGGCCGTACGTTCCCCCTTTTAAGGATCTTCAGGGGTGAAGGCTGCTGACCCCCCCCCCCCCATAAGCTTTGACTGCAGGACCTTTGGGGGCGTGATGGCCAGGACCAAGGGCGAGCTTCCCCGGCTGTGGGATTCAACTACGGCCGTTTACTGCGGCCCCGGGGCTTTAAAGTTTGCTACTCGTGTCCATGACATAAGGGAGCATGACTGCAAAACTAACGAATCCCAGAAACCGGACCTCCACCTTACAAGATAGCACGGTGACCTTTTTTTTTTTTTTTAAGGAGCAAGGTGGATTCTTTAGGAATTGTTCTTCCTCAGATTACAGTGTTAGCTCGATCCAAGGTGCTGAAGACTTTTTTTTACCATCATACTGAAAAGATGCCCCCAATGGGCTACCACCCATCTCACAGGATCTCGCCCCCTTCCTAGCTAGAAAGCAACACAGCCGTGAAAAGGAGAGAAAGGGCAGATACTGCGCTGCCTGCTCCTCAAAAAAAAACTTGCCTTACTGGAAGAAGTAAAAAATCAGGACGGCCGTACTGCTCTGCCGCCAGGGGACCTGGAGAGGGGCTGCAGGCGGCAAGCAAAAGGATGGGATTGTAATCAAGGGAAGGCTTTCACCGTGCTTGATGCTGCTCCTTTCAAAATGCAAGGCCCACCAAAGCCATCCCCAGCCTTGAAAAATAGGCTCCCTTTTCCTTTCCTTGCTGGGTAGTTCAAGTTCATTGGGATGGAGAGGGGGGTCCTTACGTGTGGGCTTGGGATCAGGTACCTGGATTCTCTCTTCTTTTTCTCCCCCCCCCCAATCTCTGATTGATTTCCTTTGTATGAGGTGGATTTCAGGTGAAGGGAAAAGTGCATTAAAAATATAAAATAGTTGTGCTACTGATTGACGTTCATGGGATCTCTCAGACCTGCGGAGGAGAGGGGGGGGGGGGGGGGAAGACAGCTCCAGGGTAGAAATAATGCACAGGAATGGCCAACTCTGGTCCTCAAGAGCCACGAATGAACCCACTTCTCAGGATCACCACACGGCGCCTGCCGGAGAGGTTTTCATACAGTGGCGGCCGTGTCTGCCACTCTAGCGCCTGCATTCATTGCGGAGGTCCTGAAAACCGGGTCCGTTTGTGGCTCTTGAGGAGCGGAGGTGGCCATCCCACTTCATGAAATGAGGCTCTCAAAAGCAGGTCCACTCGGCCGTAAGCTAAGGAAGGGTGTTTCTTCTCAAAAAAGTGCTGGAAGACAGATTTTTTTTTTATATTCCGCTTTTCACACTTTTTTTCAGCCACTTCAAAGCAGATTACATTCAGGTACTGTAGGTATTTCTCTATCCCCAGAGGGCTTACAATCTGAGTTTTGTACCTGAGGCAATGGAGGGTAAAGTGACTTGCCCAAGGTCACAAGGAGCGACAGTGGGACTTAAACGCTGGTCTCCTGGTTCCTAGCACACTGCTCTAACCCCCTAGGCTACTCCTCCTCTCCTAAAATGATGCTATCAGCAGTCAAACCCAGAAGAGCCTCAGCAGTAGCAGAGCACGAGGCATAAAGCCTGAGACAGGCACAGAGGAATCTCCAAGATAGGGAACCAAAGGGTAAATCTGGAAATCTGGGAGGAGCCACGGGTCTGTGGTATTACAGCAGAAAGGGGGACCAGACTAGATAGGTCTGAAAGCCTTTGCTACCATCACAGTCTATGTACAGCGCTATGCACACATTTGTTGCCCACTACCTCAAACTGCTTTCAGTTGACATCAGCTGTTTGCCTGGCAGGCCAACAGTCTGCAAGACCCTTTGCTGTCAGGTATCTCAGAATCTGAGCTTTGCCTTTTCACTCCCTCCCTCCAGGCAATATTCAAGATGATCCCACTCCAGGAGCAGAAGCAGCTCCCCGAGGATGAGAACACCCCACAGAAGAGGGCAGACAAGCTGTGGGCCTACTTCAAGAAAGATGATAAGGGTGAGAGCCAAGAGCAATCAACCCCTAACCCAACTGTACCTAAAGGTTCTTAAAATAGATCTATACATTTCCAAGATCCTTGAGCACCTGAGGTTAAAAGTCAATCATGAATATCCCCTTTCATTCTCTACCCCTTCAGAGAACATCGCAGAGGGGGAGTTCATCCAGGGTGTCCTGCAGCACGACGAGATCATGCGACTCATCCAGTACGACCCCAAGAAACAACCTTAACCAAAAGTCAAAAGAGAAACACGTACAAGACGTATTGAGGAGGAGGTCAGAAGGTAGATGGAGCTGCCTCAGAAGCGTGTGCGACGTGTTGGGGAGGCTGACAGAAGGGAAAAACGTCAGATCATCTCCCTTCCTTTTTGCTGTACTCTTGGGTTAACCTTTGAACTTTGATCATTTCCTGCAGGTAGGGGAGGGTCTGCTTTCCACAGGGTAGGGTAGTTGAGGTATGGGGGCTGTTGGAGGCATTGGCTGGTCCCATGACAAGGGGAGATGCCGAAGAGGGCCATCAGAGCAGGCCAGTTTTGTAGGTTTGCCAACCTCTCTTCTCCCAAATTATGGCCATAGGAGGCAAAAATACAGGAGACAAAGGGCCATCTCCACCCCTGTCCAAAACTCCGGCAACCCCCTCCGATTTCCAGGGCGATCACAAATAGGCGGGAGGTTTACCTGCATAACAGCAGCTCTAAGTCTCGGGGCAACCTACAACCTTGGTCACCTTGACAAACCAGGATACCAAACTCCTGGGTTATGAGGGGGGAAGGCCAAGCTTCCAGATTGGTCTCCCGCCTGGTCCTTAAAGAAACCTGAACTTTTAATGTCCAGAGATGCAACGGCGGAGAGGATAAAACCAGGCCCCCTCAACATGGGAGTATGCTGGCAACTGTACCTCAAAGACGGGTGTTTGAGGTTCTCCCCCCCCCCCCCTGAAAAAAGCCTCGTTCCAAAGGGGGATGGCAAACCTTGACCTGTATTATGTGCCTCCAACAGGCCTCACTCACATGGTAACACTGCTGGACACCCAAGTTTGACTTCTGTTTAGTTTTCAATCAAAAAATAAACTTCTCCCCCACACCCCAAACCACTCTGTTTTTGCTTGTACAGATTAGTGTGTGTATGTCCTGCAAATTAAGAAAAAAATACATCTGCCATTTCTAATCCTGGTTCTCCCCCTCTTCAACCGGTCACTTGTTGATGAGCTCAGCACTTGCTTAGTAACAGAGAATAATGGACAGCAAAGCGCCGACAGCAACTCGGCCACTTCTGCCCTAAAAACCGGCCGCGGGACGGGATGTGGGATGGGAGCGGTGCAACTAATGCCATCACCCCAAACACGATGGAGGAGACCGTACGAAGCCAACTGCACCCCGGTAAATCTGGACAGGATTCCTACTTCCCCACCCTCTCTTCCCAGGAATGGCAGCCAAGGGGGCTGAAGATTAACTCCACACATACACCCGAAAAACCATCTCGTCACCCAGTGCTTGCGTCTGACCTCCTCCCCCACCCCCCACAACCTCATCCCAAGGGCTACCAGATGGCTACAGGCAGAGCAGGCAAGGACCAAGGCTCTGTGATGAGCATCCCCAGAGAGAACAGGGACTGTTGGGAGAGGAAAACAAATGGGAAAGGGAACAGAGCGGAAGGATAAAGCGGGCAGAGGGGAGCTGGAAAGGGGGATGAGCAGCTAAAGCAGCAGGGGGGGACACTTCTGACGGCGCAAGGCGGCAGCGACCCCCCCAAGTTTCTACAATGAGGGCTGTGGAAATGTGGATAAACCCAACCGGAGACCATGGACTGGTACAACACTTTTATTACCAATACATTCAACGGGTAAGGTTTAGGTGGTCTTGGCAGCCCTCGTGCGCTTCTTCTTCACCAAGACGGGCTTCTGGCTCCTCAGGATGGCACTGGCACGTCGCAGAGCCGCCTAGATGTAAAAAAGAAAAAAAAAAAACACGCGCACAGGTGAGTTACCCGAGCACCGGGGTGGGGGATCCTGCTCGTGCCTTGATTAGTGACAGAACCCCACGCAGCATTATTAAAAAAAAACAAAAAACCCAGCAGCGCACGTCCCTTGAAAGATAAGGCTCCCCGAGGGAGGGAGCCAGGGTTACCACCTATCACTCCTCTCCCCCTCCTCGCCATTTACGGCAGCCAGGGAGCGTGCTCTGGAAACACCACTGCCAAGCCGAATTCTTTTCCAACAACCACCATGTCGGGACGCTGGGGGCAGGAAGGTTCCACTTTTCTACCCAAATAGGCTTATTCGCAAAGGGAGACAGAAATGAGTTATTGGGGGGGGGGGGGGGGGGGGGGGAGAGCCTTACCATGCGCATGTCTCTGCGATAGTTATTCTTTCGAATGATGTGACGCAGGCTGCTCAGGGTGGCCCGGGCATTCTTGTTGATGGTGATTTTCTCGTAGGACGTGGCCGGTTTGCGCTGACCTAAGGAGGGAGGGACAGGGTGGCGGGAGTGACAGCATCAACACAGCTTATTCACAAAAACTCAGTGGGCTAGGTAAGCACAAGTGACTCTCCCCATCCCTCCAGGCCCATTTCATATTTAAAGTTATCTTACACCTCAGAATGGTTGAATGAACTGAGCTATGGTCTCCCAACATGGCAACCGCAACTACCACCAATGATCTCCGCTGGAATTGGGGAGCCACGTCAAAACCCTTCCTCTCTGCTCTTTGAAAAGCCAAAGTTATACTACAGAGGCCTTGTCCCCGCTCTCTTGCTTAACACTCTCTCCCTGCCACCCACCTGCCCGCTTCTTCAGTATCACGACAACGCCTTTGCCGTCAGCGGCTGGCTCCACACCAACTGTCTTGCGATGGATGAGTCCATTGTAGCGGAACGAGTTCCGGGACTTCAGGTTGTTGGGTTCCTTTGAAGGACAGAACAGAAAAGGGGAGAGCGATGAGGACAGACACAAAAAAAAAAAAAATCAACACTGGTTTGTGAATCTGTTGGGAGGGGGTGGATGGGCTCAGAGACCACTAGCGGGAGAAGTACATGGCTGTAAATCAGTCACAATTCGGGTTTCCATCCCCGAACGGTAAAGACAACCGGACTCGGTAGCCACCATGCATGTCTCCAAAGGGGACATGGTGCCAGCCATTACGCAATGGTGACCTCTACTGGGGCTAGTGAAGCATGCAATGATGCCAGATTCCTGAGGGAATCATGGCCTGGGCCTTTTAGCCGGCGGTCTATTCCAGCATTGGGAGAGAGGTAATCCACGGGGGGGCCGCAATAAGAGGGCAATGCAGCAGGTTCAGCTGACAGCCCAAAAAGGCTGCGGGGCCATCAAAAGCCACTATGACTTACGGTGCTGTACACCTGTTTGTTCCTTTTAATCAGGAAGCTGGAACAGTTCCGAACGATCATCCACTGGAGATGGGCAGACATCGTCAGGCACCTGAGGAAGACACAACATCCCACCCCCATGACATCAATGGTAGAAATGGATCAGAATTGTCTCAGGAAACATCTCAGAAATGGATAAAGCTCATTCTAGGGGGGTGGGAAGATGGTATTGTGTCTAATCTGAGGTGGCCAACTGACCATTTGGCCGGGGGAGGGGAGGGGGGGGGCCAGGACAGGGAGAGGTAGCACAATATAATTATGAACAATTACAAGCCCTGTGGTGGTGACACCCCTTGCACAGGTTTCCTTACTAACAGGAAGCCAGACCACCACAGGACCTGTGAGCATATGCTGGCTCTCAGAGACCTTGCTGCTTTTTAATTGCCATGGGCAGAAGGTGAAGTGAGGGAAGGGGGTGTATGCCTGGAAGGGGGAGTGGGGTTCCTCTAACTTCAGCAGACCTATAGGTGGTGGTTAAAAACAAAAAATCACCAAGACTGAATCCTTGGCGTTGCCAGGTTGAAAAGGAGTAAACCCAGAGCTGGACCTGCCAGTCTTTACAAACTGCAGCCAGATGGCAAGGCTGGTAGCCGGGCAGAGGAGAAGAGCTCAAGCAGGGTCCCTATCTGCCAAAACACATACTGCATAATCAGCCATATTTCTGTTGCTCCACAAACTGCAATGTGGCCCAATAGTCTGGGACTACACTCAAGGCCCACCTCCCTGGGCTGCTTTTAAAGCTCAAACCCTCACTCTTCCCCATCACAACCATGTTATGTTAACCAGATCCGTTCATTTCACAATGTTTCTCGTTTGGCTTTTGGAAGGCCCGGATAGGATTGTAAGCTGAGAGGCTGTTGCAGTGCTATGGAAATGATAAAGTAGTGAGCAGCAGATGGCACATTACTGCAGGATCATCATAGGATTCCCATCAAATCACAATGCCAAGTATGTGCAACCATGGGAAATTGATTTGCAAATTACTTTTAGAAGCCTTTGGTGGAGACAATTTACCACAAAACGTTTATATGGGGGGGGGGGGGGCAGAGAAATATTAGAAAAATAAAAACCAGGAACTCAACTCTGGCCTACGATAGTTAAAATACACCTGGGCAAGCATCCAACGGATTAACCGCATGCCCGGATAGAAGGACTCAGCTGGAGTGCCACTAATTATTTGTTATAGGATGGCCCAACTCGCCCGAGCCAGCCCTGGCTTTACCCCCGTCCCCATGGTGCGTGCCTGGAGTTGCAGCTCTGATGGTCTAAAGGATTAAAAAAAAATAATTTCATGGGACGATCAGAACTACAACGCCCAGCAGGCAACCCGGATGGGGGGAGGGTTAAAAAAAATAAAACATCTGGACCAGGCCAGCGTGTTTGGGGAGACCTGGATGTGAGCTGGCAAGCCCGACTGCTTAGTCTATTTTTTTTTCTATAAATTTCAGGCATACCGCTGCTTTTCGGGGGCTGGTGGCGTTTTTACACTACATCGCGTTACAGGAGAGCGGGGGGGGGGGATGTCTGGAATTATTATTTTTTTAAATAAAGGAAGAGGGTATCTGGAGTCTAAGTAATCGGAAAATCTGAAAAGCGGAATAGAAAAAAAAATGAATACAACAAAACATGTAATAATAATCTATGATCTATTATTATAGGTTAGCGCACAGCCTCTTATAGTGTCACAGGACTACGCGTGCTGCGCTATACGACGCCTCGCTCTCCCGGGACCGGAATAACGCCGGGCACACGCGGCAGCGTCTGAAGCCCCGACTCCCGGGAAGGGCAGAGGCCTCCACCCGGTCGTCCCCTCCCTTCCCCCGGGGGGGAGCTCCCACATGTTACCTCTCCGCCGCTGCCGAGAAGAGGAAAGAAAGAGGGAAGAGGAAGGGCCGCGCCGCCCTTTACACATCCGCTTCCGGTCCCCGCCTCTTCCGATTCCGCCCACCATATTAAGTGAGGGAAAGGGGGCGGGTGAAGGGGCGTCCACTGAGCTGGCCGGTGGTGAAAACCTGCTTGGCGGCCATCTTGAGGAAGGGCATCTGTAGCGTCAGGTGGCCATTTTGAGTAGGCTGGGCGCGAGGCTGTGGGAGGTGAGTGCTGGGGCAGAAGCCAGGCCCTGGAGTGAAGCCGAAGAGGCGGCCATCTTGGAATTGAGCAGGATTTGACAGCAGTGAGCATCTTGACGAGTTCCCAAACCCCTATCATTTTCACGTGGTCTAAGGTGGCTTGGATGCATGGATTTGTAGTTCTCACTTTTCTACCCTGGGTACTGATGCAAACCTCAATTAAAAAAAAAAACTGTACGTTAAAAATTCAGCACACAACTTTAACGCACAAGCCAATATATGGGGGGCCAATGCAACACAGTCAGGCCAATACTGTAAGGTGCATTCAGCTGAGTGCACTGTTTAACCCGTTGTTGGATGCTTGTTTTCGACATGCATCCATTACCCCTTATACTGTAAGGGGTTTAGCGGGTCAAAAACGCACATCCAACCCCCACCAAAACTAATAGTGCTCATCACAAGGGCAGGCGCTAATTTCTGAGTAGCTGGAAAAAGTGTATGGAAAAGCAGAAAATACTGCTTTTCTGAACACCCTCCAACTTAATATCATAGCAATATTAAGTCAGAGGAACCAAAAGGTTAATAAAAAAATACTGCCGGCAAGTCAGGTGAGGAAAACACATGCTCAATTTTAGGAGCATCCATTTTCCAAACCCATAGCGGTCAGGCTATTGCCCCTAGCACCTCCTTTTTAGCATGACCCCTCATTTAAATACAGGATCACATGCTCAGGAGAGGTGGCTGGGCTCATGTCACTTGCTTGCCCTTTTCCCACACACTTTACAGAATTGGCCTGAGTGTGCTCAGTCGAGCGCGCTATTTAACTTGTGGTTGGACGCGGGTTTTAGGCATGTGTCCACAATCCCTTATTCTATAAGGGGATTAGCACGTCCAAAACGCATGTCCAACCTCCCCCCGCGAAGCTAATAGCGCTCATCACATGCAAATGAACGTTGGTGAGGCTATTAGCTATTTTCCCCCAATTAAAAAAAATGTGCCTGATGCACATTTTTACCCTCAGAAATTAACGCCTGCCCAGAGCAGGCGTTAATTTCTGAGCAGCCCAAAAAGTGTACAGAAAAGTATGTCCTCCGATTTAATATTGTGGCGATATTAAGTCAGAGGAACAAAAAGGACTAGAATTGGTTTTTTGTTTTTTTTTTGAGCATCCGTTGACAGCCACCTCTCCCGGGCACCCGCTGCCAAGGAGACGCTAGGGGCGCACATTTGTCCTTAGTGTCTCCTTGGCTGCGCAACCCCTCATTTAATGCTTTCTGCACCTCTGCACAGATAGACTTGTGCTTAGAGTCTTTCAAAAAAAAAAAAAAGGAAATAGGAGGGGGGCGGCGCTCACCCTTCTCCCATCTATGAAATCACTTGTTTGTTAGTGATTGAGAGGCCAATATTGAAACGCTACATAGCTGGATAAGTAGGACTTATCTGGCTAAGTGGTGACCGCTGAATATCCGGCTACGTTCAGCGGCAGCCACTTAACCGGAGAAGTCACTTATTGGGAATGGCGGCAGTGTTATTAAGTGGTTCGCCGCCTTCCTATCAGAAAGGATTTTCCAATTCAAAATGGGCAACCATATGTCTGACACCTTCCAGATCAACGCAGGTGTCCCCCAGGGTTCAGCACGCTCGGCAATTCTATGCAACATCTACATGCTTCCTCTATGCAAATTATCATCAGATCTAGGAATCGCCTTCTACCTATACACTGGCAGCATCCAGTTCTACATACCATGCACCAAATCTGCTGAGAATACAGCACTGATGCTCTCGACACACACGAAGGCAATACAATATGAACTATTGTCAGTGAAAGTCAGGATATGCTCTGCTCCTATCCTACCTTTTCATAAGGCCCTCCAGCCCTTAGAGATGGCGTTTATTGTTTAGAGATGAGAGTTCCCCAATAGAATTATTTAGAGAAATAAACCAGACTGGATGTATGAAAATAACAGTCTCTTTATTCAGATAAAAGTCATAATCTTTTAAGGCATGTGATTAGCTTATGAGGCATATTTTTCAAATCTTATCTTAATCAAACAGTACCGAGCTATAAGCTTAAGTATGATAACAATAGTTACTGCAACTATAGCAATTAGATAAATATCTACTAAAGACATTTTTCTTGTTAAATAAATGCTTTCTAGTACATGCTTAGCTAATACTAGCTAGGGTTCTCTTATGCAGAAAAATAACTAATTAAAAGGCTTACCAATATCATGAAGCGTTTAGCCCTATAAAGTCTCGCTGGTGCTCAGACAAGGTTTTTCTCGCTGCGCTCCCTGGACTGTTCTTAACAGGGGTTTAAACAGATAGAACAGCCAGGCCGGTGGGGGCTCAGATTTTGAATCCCCCCCCCCCCCCGAAGGACAAAGATAAGAAAGTTGGAAGGCATCCCAACTGAGGAAAGTGAACTTTCCCCCCCCCCCAACAAGGGTAGCCAGGTGGGGGCTCTCATTTTCTAACTCCCCAAGAACAAAGATAAGAAGTAAAGTTTCTTATACTTTTTTTTTTAAGCCTCCAAGGACACAGGTGTCTGAAGTTGGAAGGCAGCCCAGTTGAGGCCCTTTTCTAGTGGAAAAGTGCAGGGCGTATGAAAAAGCAATTCTTATGTTTCAATACTATCTTGGTATAACTGGCTACACAATACATGCGCATGGCTGCAAAGAAACACATTTTCTGACAAAGAAACACTTTATTCCAACACATTTTCTGACACTATCCCAAAACACCAAAACACTGAACTCATACTGCTAAGAAGAAACCCACCCATGGTTACCCTCCCAGCCACTAGACTTGTGTAACTTTAAAATTACACTCTCTGACCAAGTATGGGACTTAGGAATGCAGACAGATGAAAGCCTAACAACGGAAAAGCCCATACATAAATGAATGAAAACAGGCTCTGCGAAACTGCGCCTACTGCATAAACTGAAACCATTGCTGACTCATGAAGACTTCCGCGCAGTCCTGCAAACCCCCATCTTCTCTAACACAGACTATTGTAACTCTCTTTTACTAGGAGTACCTGACTATCTAATAAAAAAGCTACAACTTCTACAAAATGCCGCAGCAAGGCTCTTAATAGGATCACTGATAGCTCTACATTGGCTACCTGTACCGTCCCAAATTCACTACAAAGTATTAACACAAATACAAACAACCATCCATTCTAATTACCCAGGTCTGGCAGCCATAGGACTACAACCATACAAACCACAGAATAAAGGATTATTAGCTGTGCCAACATTACTGACTACTCATCTAACAAAAATAAGAGACTGTGTGTCCTCCATTGCTGGCCCAATACTATGGAACTCACTACCCGAGACACGACGACTGACCCCAGAAAGAAAGAAATTCAAAAGTGAACTGAAAACATGGTTATTTAAAAAATGCCTATAACCTACCTTAAAACTTACCTGAAAATCAGTGCTCAGAACAAGCACCAATAAGGTCAAAGACATGAATAAACCAACAATAGAACTAAATAGCCCATCACACCCCAATGACGCCAACATAAAAAATCTGAAACATATCTTATCAACCACTAACCTTTTATCCCAGCATCTTAGTTAAAACTCTAGAACACATCGTAGATCTATATCTCACACGTAGATCTATATCTCGCGCGATTACATTAAGTCAATGTTCATGCCGATGTATTTTATGGAACTACATGAAGTCATTGTATAAGTCATGCCATAATATGTACGTGATGTTGTAAACCGTTGTGATCTTTATTTGGAACGACGGTATATAAAATAAATAAATAAATACAAATAAAAGTCGCTAACTGGATAGTCAATGGGTGGGGACTTATCCTGTTTATTTAACCCGCTAAGTGCCTGTATTCAGCCTTATCTGGTTAAATTAACTGAATAGGTTAGACCTGCCTGATAGCAGGTCTAAAGTTATCCGGATATAACTTATCCGGGTTACTAGAACTCATTCGGTTATATTCAGCAACATAAGCCGTGCAGCTGAGTATTCCTTCTAAGTTATCCGGATAAGTAATATCTGGATAACGTAGATAACCGGTTGGCCTTTGAATATTGGGCCCAGCATCTTTAACTTGAATAAAGTGTTGTGCTTGCCACGTTAGTCCACTTGAATATGTAGAAACATTTGTCCTCGGGCCGGTGAAGAGGCAGTGCAGCTACACCAGGCTTAAATAGTACAGAGTCAGTTAGGCCTGCGATTGTCGGCATCTGCTGTCACCGCTCCGTAAAGGGATGGAGCTGGTGGGGTGGAGGTTTGACAGGGGTGACTGGGACAGGAGATCTGTATCCGATAAGGGGCCAGATGTCCTTGTCGATGTCCTCTCCAGCAACCGCCTAACCTGAAACAAAGATCGAGGGGACCAACATTCAAAGGCAGTGACAAACAAAGGGGCGCTAGCCGGCCAAACCGGATTTTCATGCTTTGCGATGAGGCCGGCTGCAGACCATCGTGCGCCTGCGCTTACCTGGCCCAAAAAACAGAGGCATTTCAGGCTGTTCCTGACACTTTGCCCAGATATGTCTGATTTTCAGTGCCCACGAAGCAGCCACGTGCATGCAAGGGCGTTTATCTGCCAGCATTTAGGCCGGCTAAGTGGGCCTTTCAAAATCGATCCAGAGTTTTTAGCGGCTAGCTTTTCCCCTCTATAATTGCTGCAGTTAATTTTTTATTTTTTTTTGGCAGTAATGCTAAGAGGTCAAAAACTGCTGCTTTGGTGGTTCTGGTATCGTGGGTGGCCGAGGAGGCTGGTCCAGCAGCAGAGTCTACAGAGGAGGTATCTCTATAGGCCCACAGGGCAAACCTTCAGTCATGCACCCCCCTCCCCCAGCTTCCTTCTAGCAGAGTACACCCTCCTACTGGTGGCAGTGGCTCCAGAACAGTGCTCCCTTTTTTTTTTGGTAGTATTAGCTCTGGCAGCTCTGCCAGCACCAGACCACAATCCCTCTGGGTCTGGTGCTGGCAGGATTTTGCTGCAGGCGACTGCCTAGTTTGCCTAATGGAAGCGTCATCCCTGTAGGCCCAGAATTCATGTATTGTTTAGCCTATCTGAAGAGCAAGTGTCCACTAGATATCAGTATAAAGAAGACACTATTCAACATCTGTATGAATTTAGAGAGTATAACACAGAGAAAGCCATGCCTTTATTGTGGTCTATATAAAAGTCACCACTGCCTTGCCTTTCTTAGGCAGTTTTGAAACAACGGTAGGTGACTTCCCACTGTGTTGACCCAATTAATTGAAGCTCTTCTCAGGAGAACTAAACAATACATTTCCCTTCCTCGAGAAGCAGAGCAGAAACCACAAACAACGACAACGGACTTCTGTGACATAGCTGGTTTCTCATCGGTCCTGGTGGCACTTGAATGCTCCCTTGTGGCACTCTGACCACCATCCAATTATGAGAGAAGTTAAGGATATTAGAAATATAGAAATGATGGCAGAAGAAGACCAAACGGCCCATCCAGTCTGCCCAGTGTAATGAAACCACAATCTGATGGGAGGAGCAATCAGATAGGAGTTAGCAATCTGTTCAATTTGGAGTCTGCTTGGGAGATAGCAATCTGTAGTATTTAGGAGAGTTGTGGGTGGATCCTTGGACCAGTGGCAGATGACCACGCCCACAGGGGAAGATCCCGAGAGGAACCACTGGTCAGGCTCAGAGTTAGGAGACAGACACACACTAGTTCTTTTATTAAACAGTATATAGAACCACCAGAGGTGGCAGTATTTATTTATTTTTATTTATTTGGTTTTATATACCGACAACCGTTTGCACATCGTGCCGGTTTACAGATAACTTATAACATATAATATATAGGCGAGGCCTTTACAAGGAACAGTTTGTAACATAAATGCAGTAACATGGCAATTAACTAGAAAAATAAGTAGGTGAGGGAAGGGTAGGGATATACGAGACAAGTGGAGGGGGGAGGGGGAGGGGGGTGAAAAATGGAGAAACAAGGGGAAAAGATATGTACAGGGGTTCGAGGAACAATTAATATGTACATAGGTTATATACAAAGTTTTTGGTTTTTGTTTTGTTGTTTTTTTTTTTGGGTTTTTTTTGTTTAGATTTGAAGCTTCTTGGAGGGGGTGGGTGTCGGGTGTAGGTCTTGAGGGGGAGTGTTGGTGAGAGGTGGTGGTCGGGTTAGGGTGTTAGTAGGAGATGATGATGATTGGGGGAATGCTTGGAGGAAGAGCCAGGTTTTGAGTTTCTTTTTGAAAGTAGGTGTGGAGGTTTCAGTACGTAGGTCAGGAGGCAGGGAGTTCCAGAGGGAAGGGCCTGCGAGGGAGAGGGCCCTATTGGTGGTGGAGATGAGTCTTGTAGATTTTATTGAAGGGGGGATAAGGGTTCCACGGAGAGAGGAGCGGGTGGGTCTTGTGGAGATCCGAGGGAGGAAAGGTGGGTTTAGCCAATTGTAATGTTCGTTGGCAATACTTTTGTGGATGAGGGTAAGGGTCTTGTAAATAATTCGTGAGTGAATGGGAAGCCAATGGAGATTAATGAGGGTGGGAGTAATATGGTCTTTCTTATTGGCATTGGTTAGGATACGTGCAGTAGCGTTTTGAAGGAGTTGTAGAGGTTTGATGTGGGTAGCAGGGAGACCAAGTAGGAGTGCATTACAGTAATCAATTTTGAGAAGATTATAGATTGAAGTACTGTGCGGAAATCAGAGAAGTAGAGAAGGGGTTTAGTTTTTTGAGGGTTTGTAGTTTGAAGTAACAGCTGCTAAGGATAGATTTGATGTATGGTTTGAAGGTTAGTTGGTTATCGAGAATAACCCCCAGGTTTCTTGTGTCAGAGAGAAAATTGGGGGGGTGGAGGGTGGCGGGAAAGGGTATGGAAGCATGTTTTGAGGAGATGAGGAGGAAGTTCCGTTTTTTGCGGATTAAGGGCTAGGTGCATGTCAGTGAGAAGTTGGTTTATGGAGGTGAGGATGGTGTTCCCTATTTTTGGAGACCAGTGAGTACAGAATTTGTGAAGGGAATGAGGATTTTGCACATCATCGGCATAGATGAAGTGTGTAATACCAAGGTTGGAGAGGAGGTTTGTGAGGGGGGAGCATGTAGATGTTAAATAGGGTGGAAGAAAGGGAGGATCCTTGGGGGACGCCACAGTCGAGATTAACAGGGGGGGATGTAAAGTTGTCGGTTGAGGACTGTGTAAGTACGGTTTTGGAGGAAGGACTTATCCATGAAAGAGCGGTACCTGTGATTCCTATGCTGATGAGAGTGTTGATGAGGATGTTATGATTTACGGTATCGAAAGCGGCGGAAATATCTAGCATGGCGATAAGGTAGGAGTTACCGGCGTCCATACCTTTGATGATAGTGTCTGTGAGGGAGAGGAGAAGGGATTCTGTACTGAGGTGTTTTCGGAAGCCATATTGTGTGGGAAGGAGTATGTTGGCTTGTTCTAGGTGGTCAGAGAGACGGGAGTTAACTAGTTTCTCCAGTAGTGAGCTGGAAGAGCCTGGTTGGGCTGTGGTCCCTCAGTTACTGGAACAGCGATCCCTGGAAGCTGAGCTGAAGAGAGACTGAGATATAGTGAGTAGGCAGGGTAAGCAGAGTACCCTATACTGTTTATATCCTCCCTGTAAATTCTCTCCACCCCCTCCCCCGCAATTGGATCATCTAAGAAAGGGGGTTTCCCTAAAATCTCCGAACTGGCTAGTACTCACGACAGATGCGAGACTCCAGGGTTGGGGAGCTCACTGTCAGGAGCTGATGGCACAAGAGCGCTGGAGTGCAGAACAGGCTCTCTGGAACATCAATCAGCTAGAAGCCTGGGTGGACCGGGTGGCATGCTTGCAGTTTGGCAACAGGTTGCAGGGTCGAGCGGTCTGGATAATGTCGACAATGCAAAGACAGTGGCCTATATCAATCGGCAGGGAGGAACCAAGAGCCACCAAATATCACAGGAGATAGACCAACTTATGGATTGGGTGGAAGTGCATCTTCAGGATATCTTAGCTTCACACATTGCAGGAAAAGACAATGTAAGAGCAGACTTTCTCAGCAGGCAGAGTCTGGACCCAGAAGAATAGGTATTGTCAGACGAGGCATTTCAGCTGATAGTGGATCACCGGGGCCTTCCGTTTCTGGACCTGCTGGTGACTTCTCACAATGCGAAGGTTCCTCGATTCTTCGGTCATAGGAGAGATCTGAAGTCCTTGGGTATCGATGCTCTCATGCAGAAATGGCCAGAGGACAAGCTGCTGTATGCCTTTCCCCATGGCCCATGTTGGGCAGAATGGTTCAGAGGGTCAACAGATAGAGGAATGATGCTTCTGGTGGCATCACATTGACCCAGGAAACCATGGTATGCGGATCTGCGAAGGCTCCTGGTAGACTCCCCCCCTCCGGTTTCCGGCGCTGTCAGAAGCTCTGTTGTTAAAGCTGGTATTTAGCAATCTGTAGTTATTTAGAATAGTCGTGGGTGGATCCTTGGACCAGTGGCAGATGACCACGCCCTCGGGGAAATCCCGAGAGGGACCACTGGTCAGCTTAGTGTACGAGACAGACACACACTAGTTCTTTTATTAGACAATATAGTAAACCACCAGAGGTGGCAGTAGTGAGCTGGAAGCGCCCAGCTAGGCTGCAGTCCCTCAGGTACTGGAACAGCGATCCCCAGGTGGCTGAACTGTAGAGAAACTAAGAAGGTGAGTAAGGCAGTATATGCAGAGTTCTGGAACAAGTCCTTGATGGTAACACTCACACAAAATTCTCTCAAGGCAGCCCAGGAGATGGTATGCATTAGGCCCTCAAGGAGCGAGTACCTGATCCCAGGGAAAGCTCTGAGAGATAGATGGAAACTCACTGATGTTGTAAGCAGCGATGACTTCTTAGCAGAAGTGGTATCCAGGAGCAAGTCCGGGACGTGGGCCCTTGAGGAGCGAGTATCGGTTCCGGACTGCAACCTGAAAAGAAAAAGAGAGAGCGAGGCCCCCGAGGAGCGGGTACCTCTAGTGAAGTCCGAGGAGGCAGAGTAGCTAGGGTTGTGGAGAGCGAATCCCATCCGCAGCGATCAGGAGGAAGCGAAGCCCTTGCTAATTCATCTTGTTAGCGAAAACTGAGACCTTAAAGCTAGTGATGTCATTTCAGGGGGACGCCCCTGAGGTTCACGCCAATGCTGGTACATCATTTGGGACGCGCGCTCGCGCCCATAGGCATTTGGTCAACATGGCGGCTTGCAGCGTCGAGCCGGTCCGGGAACGCCGGAGGAGGATGGCCTGGAGACGCCGCAGCAGCTAGCCTTCTATCAACCCCGAAGGGAGTCGCCAACGAGGTAAGGTGGGCGGAGCAGAGACGTCGGACAGCGACGGACACAACAGGCGCACAGGAATCTGTTGTGGCAGGGACCTGTTCTTCACGAAGATCCGACTCGATTTTGTCTTACGGTATGGCCCTTGAGAGGGCTCGCTTGCTGAAGCCGTGGATATTCCACTGCGGTGATTGCCACCTTGCTGTGAGCGAGAAAGGTCTCCACTTCCGTAGCTTATGTGCGGGTTTGGCGAGTGTTTGAGGCTTGGTGTGAAGATCGAGGTATTCTTCCTTGTTTGGTTAAGATCCTTCTCATTTTGGAAGTTTTTCAGGATAGATTGAGTAAAGGGTTGGCCCTAAAGGTGCAGATAGCGGCGCTTGCCTGTTTCAGGGGTCAGGTGAATGGTGAATCCTTATCGGCTCATCCAGATGTGGCCCATTTTTTGAAAGCAATTAACCATTTCCCTCCTCCCTTGCGGTTACCTTGTGGAGTCTTAATTTGGTTTTGGATTTCTTAGCGGGCCCTACATTTCGACCGACGCGTAGCCTCTCCTTGCGGTTAGTGACCTTGAAAATGGTGTTTCTTGTGGCAGTTGGGTGTGTAAAATATCCGAGCTCCAGGGGCGATACAGCTGCGTAGTGTTCCACTCTTGTTGCCAAAAGTGGTCTCAGATTTTCACATGAATCAGTCCATTTCCCTGCTGTTTCTGGATAGGGAGAGAGATGCGGAGGAATATCGGTGTTTTGACCCTTGGATGTCAAGAGACATATCATGAGGTACTTGGAGGTTTCTAGATCTCTCAGGAAGATGGACGGCCTGTTTTTCCTCCATGGGTGGAGATAAACAGGCCGAGCCGGCTTCGCGGGCTACAAGAGCTGGCTGAATTAAGGAGGTAGTCACAGCCGCATATGTAGATGCTCATTCCACTAGGGCTCAGGCAGTGTCATGGGCGGAGGTTAGATTGTTGTCTCCTGTCGACATTTGCCGAGCTGCGACGTGGTCCTCCTTACTCACCTTTTCCAGGTTTTATCGTCTGGATGTGCAGGCCTGAGAAGACGCAGCCTTTGCACGTACGGTTTTGACTGGACTGCGGGCAGCCTCCCGCCCTATTCGGGAGTAGCTTGGGTACATCCCACTGGTTTTGAATTCATGTGTCTGGACACTAAGAAATGAGAAATGACTACTTACCTGATAATGTCCTTTTCTTTAGACCAGACAGATGAATTCAGCTTCCCACCTTTGGCTGCCGAAAGATTGTGCTATGGTCCTCCTGTGTGGCTACATGTTCAAGAATTTTCTGGTAAGTGTTAGTCCAGTCCTTAGGCTAATGTTGATACACTCTTTGTCTGAGCTCAGAGTTTTCTGTTGACTGAGTACTGAAATGGTTATCTGTTATTAATCAAGATTTTGCTAGTCTATCCGCAGTTGGCTTTTGAAGAGAATACTGGCAGGCTGGGGTCACTGCAGGGTTATATATACTGTGATGTCAGCTTGCTCTGTCGCCATCTGCTGGCAGGGGAGCATAACCCACTGGTTCTGGGTTCATCTGTCTGTCGTAAAGAAAAGGAAATTATCAGGGAAGTAGTAATTTCTCATGAGCCCTTGACTCGCGGATTGACTTAACGCCACCTCCGGGGATGGAGTTAAATTTGCCGCGTTAAAAAGTGTGCATTGGGCGCCCGGCGATTTTCTGCATCGGTGGGGGGGGGGGGGGGGGGGGGATAATAACCAGTAGCCTCATCTAGATGGACTTTACACGTGATGAGTGCCATTGGCTCCGCATTTGTTTGGGCGTGCGTTTTGGACGCACTAATCTCCTCCTTGTTGCCTCAGGTGCTAGCCCAGCGCGTCCAAAACGCGCAGCCAACCGCGCTTAAAGCTGTGCACGACGCCGGGCGCCCCTTGTTGCACCGGCCCCTTGGACTGGGAGCCCCTTTTGGGGACCAGGGAAGTATCTTGCAGTGGCCGAATGCCATCCCACTTTGATGTGCGGAAAGGCAGACTAGAAATGCCTCAATGACAGTCTGCTAGACCGACTTTCTCTGCCTTTACGGGATGTGATAGACTCTGTTGGGATATCCTGGAACTTCTAAAGAAAAGCTCCCGTCAGGACACCCTGGGTGTCCTGGAGAAGGCAGAAGGGACTTTCTGCACATCAAATGATCACCGTGTCAGAAGGAGGCAGGGAAACCGAAGCAGATAAGGGTTGTGAAGCCTTCTTCAGAGCAGGAGAGAAGGGACAGAGAGGCAGAGATTACCGCACACGCACACACATGCTGGTAGCATACAAGCCACTGAATCCGAGGTTTGCAAAGCTCATCCCTGAGCTAAAATCCTTTCTTGCATGGATGCCTGTTGCCCGTTGTGTCTGTTATTCCAGTGTGGTCCACTGCCTCTCAGGGCGGGACCGAGTTCTTCTGAGATCTCTGCTTGCAGGGTGTGCGCGCGTAATTTCACACTCACGCCGGCTGAGCAGTTTTGAAAAGTGTCATTTCAGGAGGTAAAGTGCTGTTTCAGCCACAGCAGTCCCTTTGAAAGTTACCTTCAAATCTAAAGGGGGGGGAGGGGGAGGGGGCCCCGAGGCCTTGCACCTCCACCTCCACCAGGCTGGGAGTGCCTGGTAACGAGTGTGGCCCCTTTCTTGGCGACCGAATTCAAACACTCCAGGGTCAGGAGTCGAGGCAAACGCTGTGCAGAGGACTGGGGCCCTGGCTTCGGGCTACTGGGCGTGCGTCCCTGATGCTTTCATTGTAGGAAAAGTTGGGGCAGCACAGTGTGTCTCTTGTCCTGCCCTACCCAACCCATATCCCATTTGCCTTCTATAGATTGGTTAATAGGGCAATAACCACAATGTTTGCAACTCTGTCCCTGTTTTTTTTTTTTATTTTCATCTATCCATTTCAACTAGATCCTAGGCTCCAGGCAAGAGGGTCCGTCTCTCTGCAGCACTGCCTGCATTCGGTAGCAGCACCAACATCTGGCAGAACCAGAACTACAAGTCCCTGCATGCACTGGGGCTCCAAATCAGGAACTGACTTGGCCTGTTCAGGGAGGCCTGAGCGGTCCAAAAGACGCTCAGCTAGAAAAATGAACGGACCTGCATTCAACCAACAGGTATAAAGTAAAAGAGGAGGGTGAAATCGAACCTGTTGCTATCAAACAAAACACACAAAAAATAATAAAATAGAAGCAAAAACGTTATAAATGGCATATTGTCTCCTAAATCAGACACGAACGCAAACGGCGGAACCTCACACTCAAATGAACCAAATGCGCTGTGACCGTAATCCCATGGCCGCGAAGCCAAGGCAGAGGGAGAGACACAACCCTGAGGCAAACGGAATAAAATGGATCCCAATTCTAGATACCACTCAAAACAGGAACTTGGTGGTCAAACATCCAGTCGGGGAGACTTTCCTTTTGTATAATGCAACCCTCAGCTCCGCTTTCCAAGAAAGGTCGGGTGTGTGACAGGGCCGAGAAGGCCGCGCGTTCCAGAAAGATGGAGCTATGCGTGCCCAGGCCCGGCTTCGAGTTCTAATTGAGCTTGCTGCCTTTAAAAGGAACCTTAGGCCATATTTCTTTACAGTGAGTGTAGTGGATGCATGGCGTGGCCTCCCAGTGGAGGTGGTGGAGACAAAAAATGGTAGCTGAATTCAAGAGAGCCTGGGATGATCCCAAAGGATCGCCGAGGGAGTGACGGGAATTATGAAGCAATATTCACTGGGCAGATGGGGAAGACTAGATGGACCACACAGCCTCTTTCTGCTGCCATGTTTCTATGAATAACCACCAATTCCTTGGTTGAGGAACTCAGAGAGGAGACAGTAAATTGACGGGGCTGTCCGCTTGTGGCAGATAAGCGGGACTCTGGGCCTGCGTATCGACTTCATTCTCTGGAAACAGGGCACTGTGGTGAACGGCGCGTCCGAAACCGGGGGTGTCAAGAGTTTCAGCGGCTGTCCGCTCGCATTCTCTCCTCCACTTTATCATTTCCTTTCGGGGTTCTTATGAACCATCTTGCTGGCCCTAATCGTAAGATTGCCCAAACCGGTGGACGAAAAGCTAAAAAGCTTTTTTTTACGCTGGGTGTTCAGTCTAAGTAGCTTTTTTTTTTGGTTTCCTTGTTTCTGTGGCAGCTGCATCCTCCCCTCCCTTCCTCTGCCAAGCCCAGAACACCACTGAGATGGGCCCTGAAGCATTGGCTGAGGCGTGGGGGCTGGGGGATCTGAGAGGAGGAGGAGAGGCAGGATATAAACTCGAAAGTGAAAGAAATAGAAGCAGACAGGGGGACAGAGAGAGAGAGAGAGAGGGTAGACTGCGGACGGACAGAGGGGAAAGAAGGCAGGCGCAGGCTGCAGGGCAAGATGTACCGAGGTGGGCCCAAGAGGCAACCGCCAGTTTAGCAAGGAAGAAGACCAGGGAGAGTCCTACGGCGAGGAGGATGAGTACGGGAGGCAGAGGCGCCTGGAGGACACCAGCTGGTAATGGGTGCCCTCTCCCGTGTCCCCCATCCAATGCCACTACACCCCGCCCCCCCCCCCCCCCCAAAAAAAAATATATATCTCTTGAAATGTCCTATCTACTGCACAGCCAGGCAGGTACATTTGCATGCATTGGCAACCCAGTATATGCAGATCCCATCTCATGATATTCATAGTGGATATCCTGACCACCCAACAGGATGTGGAGAGTCCACCGGAACGGGTTGGGGAAGCTGTGCTCTGACGTGGGCGCCCCCCACGCCTGCCCTCAGGGGAGAGACTCCAGAAAATGAGGGGACAACAGTGCCTAGGGGGTGCCAAAAAATTCAGTCCATCCCTGCATGGCTGTAACCCTGCCAATTGAAGAGACCTGGGGACGCTGGAGTTCTGCTCACCCTGAGATGGACAGGAACTTTCTCTTTTCCCAGATTGACAGGGAAAGGCATGCGGGCGTCCCTGTGTTTGCAGACACAGTCTCTCTCTCACACACAGCCCTGACCTGGGTGATTCCTCCCTACTCCAGCACTCTCCCCCCTCCTCCCTGACTCCAACTCTGACCTATTTCCCCCAGCACTCTCCACCCACCTGACCCCCCAAATTCTCCCATTTTCTCCCCCCCCCCGGGTCTCTGACCTGTTCCACTTGTGCAGTTAAGGCTGCTATGGACTACAAACGTCCCGTTCTCCTGCTCAAATCTGCTGACCCCTGCACTGTACCCAGAGATTTCCATTTTTCCCTGCACACCTAGCGATTGAAATCAGATCCCGGAGCCTCCAGGGGGTGCCTGGAGCGTTCCCGGGTAAGTCACTGGAACACGGGGGGGTGGCCGGGGGTTCCAGGCTACGGCCTCGCTAGTTTGGGTGGCCGTGTGGATTATTCCCAAGGTCGATGGTGAGACATGGGAGGTTGCTGGGGTGTTGGATGAAATCGAGAAAGGCAAGGCCTGAATTGAGCAGAGCTGTTTGAGCCCAGCACAGTTGGACATTCCTGGGACAGATGCGGAGGACAGGGGTAAGAACAGAGTTGACAGGCTGGGCAAAACACTGTGGTGTGGAGGGGGGGGGGTGTGGAGCTGGTGTTGGTTTAAAGATGGGAATGTATATGGAGGAGAGAAGGGGTCAACATGCCTGAGCGGTCTTAATAATGCACAAAGCAAACCTTTTTTTTTTTTTAATGGGAAGGAAGCTATAGAACGAAGGGGTCACGATAAATAGCTTCAAGGGGGAAATATTTCTTCACAGAAAGGATGGTGGATGGCTGGACTGCCCTCCTGGGTGGTAGAGATAAGAGCCATAAAAGAATTAAAAAAAGAGGGGGCTCCCTGGAGACAAGAGAGGTCAGGAAGCAGGGGGACAATCCTACAACCTGAGGTATAATTGCATCGGGCCTCCAGGAAGGCTGGGGGGGGGGGGGGGGGGAGGACTGCATGGGAGGGACAATGGTTAAACCCCAATAAGCAAGGAGAGGTCGGATTTTAACACGAAAACGGGCCTGGTGTTAGCGTAAATACTGATCTCCTGAGAAGCAAAGTTGATGATGGCAGGGCCTGAAATGGCCTCCTAGTGGAGGCCATCCCTGTAACAGGTTTGGGGACTGCTGGGGGACTGATATGAAATAATAAATAAGGGACATTTAGGAAGAGAACACAAAGGCATATGATGATGTTGTAGGGACCGTTAGAGGATCATGGGTCACCAGTATGAATCCCTGTTAAAAAAATGTTTAATCTTTATTCAAAATCTCAAATTCTGCAATTTATTTCAATTTTTTATTTTACTATTTTTTATTAAATTATTTTTTATGTTTTTTTTTTTTATAATAAAGAGACAAGGCCTCAGAACTGGTATCTTAGGTGTGGACCTAAAATTGTTAAACCAGTAAGTTCAATCACCGGCCCATTTTTGTAAGTCTCTTACTCTACATTAAAATAGAATGCCAATATTGCAAATTGTTTTAAATTCTCAAAACTGCTGTGAAATCAATTTTCTTTACTAAGATTATGTTTGTATAATGGGGATGATGCAAATAGTCCCTTCTGTATATCTTTACCAATGATAACAAGAATATTTCACTTGATGAAAAAACATCTATCCATACTGGTAACTTGTATCCCAATTTGTAAGCCCAAAATCTTACAGCTTGCACAACTGTGTAGTGGTTTCAGAATCTGACTGACTGAAACTTGCCCGATATTGTAGGGGAGCCGTTCATAAACTTGCTTTGATGTGGTTTCTTTTTTCAGCGATCAGCTTGCTACACAATAAAATTGAAGTCAGCAAGAAACTGCTACAATGTATCAAGGAGGCATGTTACAAATTCTCAAAACTTATTGCTGATGTCTAGCCAAAGCAATGCACGCCTCTCTTGAATGGCTGTTGTATCTGCTGATTTAATGCAGCGACCCATGACCCATGATCCTCTAACAGTTAGTATATATAGGGGTTTGGAATTGGATTCTAACTGATCCCCTTTCTATTTTGATGTTGTAGGGACCAACAGGAAATACTCCATTTAAATTAAATGATTGCATGTTTTAGGCTCTCTTCTGGTTGTATTTGTTTGTTGTGGCAGTTTGATTTATTTTATTGTGGCTTTTATCTGTTTAGGTTTATTTGTAAAGATTGTATGATACTTTTCATTGTACACTGCTTTGATATTTGAAAGGCGGTAGAATAAGAAACTAAAGTGATATAAAGCAGTAGGAAATGGAAGATGTAGGCAAGGGGAGTTGATGTTCGGATACATACATCTCAGCCGGACAGGCCCGCAATGCCTCAGTCGCCAGCAAAGCCCCGAAAAACTCAGCCCAGGGCCCTGCCACCGCCCCCCCCCCCCCTCTCCACCTGCGTCCTGTTATCTGGGAGACCCTTGCAAGGGGGCCAGTACTGCAGCAGGGCCTGGGGGACTCACACCCCCCCCCCCCCCCCCGACGCGTCCTTCTGGGCCCGGCCACTGCTCTCCCTGCTGCGGGAGCACGCGATGGCGCAGCTTTGGAACCGGGACGCCCTCCCCGGTCCCAGCACCGCTCCCTGACACCAGCAATGGGCAGATTGTCGGGGACCCGATTGTCAACGCAGTCCTCGAGCCGCAAACCCCCAAGGCCCAGCGGGTTTTCAGGATAGCCGCAACATTTCCAGGGAGAGGGAGAGAGCGCGAGGGAACCAATAAAGGCGAACACGATGACCCTATATACAGCACAGTAAGAGCTCACTTTCAACTCAGGGTGGGTGGGATGGTCTGCCTGATGAATTGATGCTTAATATTAAATATTGATACTGATTATACTGATTGAATAATAGTGATGAATTGGTGATTAAAACAATGATCACGAATATATGAATGATAATTAACGATGGCGGTAAATGGCCGCTCCCCCGTCCCCCGCTAATCTTGAGAAATCTCAGGGTGAGCAGGATTCAAAAGTTTCCCAGGTGTGCCAATGACTAGGAAGGAATTCTATTGCAGGTCATTGGGTCTACGACTCGGTTTGCGCTGAATGTAAATGGCTCTCATGCATGTTCACGAGGGATATCCGATCTGCGGGGGAGAATGCAGGATGCCCAAGAACCAGCTTGGGAGCCACTCAGCCCTCTGGGGATAGGGAACTGCCTACAGTACCTGAATGTAATCAGCTTTGAAGTGCCCCAAAAAAAAAAAAAAAAGCAGAATAAAATAAATAAGAACAATGTATGTTCACCAGTCAATCCCAAAAGGCTGATCCAGTGCATGCAGGGAGATGATTAATCCCTCCCCCCCCCCCCCCCCCCAACAAGGAAATGTTGTGCTGCATCATTGCCCCCTCCTCTGGCACTGAGTCTTAGAGCTGCAGGACAGAGATGACCGAGTATTATTTCTTCCACACACCCACCCACCAGACTCGAACCCTACGTCACCCCCCTACACTCATTCGCTGAGAGCGGATTATGGCAACCATCACCATAACTGGAGAGGGTGACAAATAATGACAGGAAAAGAAAAAAATCATTGTTCCCCATCCAGTTATTCTGTACCTATTCAACTAATTTGGCTGGTAGGACTCCTTTTAAGGGGACCCCCAGTCTCCCTTTGCCACTAACAAACATGGCTTCCAATAACTTTCTTGAGGGGGGGGGGGGGGACGGGACTCAGAACTGCAACCCCATGCACAGAATGGGGGTGAACGCAGGGCTTGATTAGCCTCGCTGGGTAGATCTGGGGGTGAGGTGGCCCATCTAGGGCACGCCAGCCCTCCCCATGCTCACCCCAGCAGCACGCTGGGCCAGCATACCGGCTGCGCGTGCGTGAGAAAGACCTGGCGATGCCTGGCTTGCAGCCTCTTGGCTGCTGGAACGCAGCTGGCGCTCCACCTGCACCAAAGGGAGCCCCTCTACAACTTTCCTCTTCCCCTGGCAGGGAGGCCTGGAAGCGGGCACCCCCGATTCCCAAGGTGTGTGGGGATGCCTGCATGCATGCTGCATGTCTGAGGGCGTGCAGTGTCAGCGTGTCCCCGGTGTATACGTGGGTACCACGTGTGTGTTTGTGAGGGGGGGGGGGGGCTCGTGGATTTTTGTTGTTGGTTTTTTTTTTGCAGAGGGTATGCTGTATACGCACGGCTGTTTTCTTACCCATCCCTCTCCCCTGCCCTCTGCTGCAGGTGTTCCTGTGGCAAATGCCCCGTCATGATGGACCCCAGGGAGTGCATCTGTTGCCAGGTTTTGAAACCCATGCAGAGGAAGACGAAGGAGCAGGGAGTCCATTGCATCACCTCCCACCCCGGCTTCCTGCCGGTAGTGCTGGACCCATACGTGCTGGAAACCGCCTATCACAGTTATCGCAAGCGTTGGCGGCATCCAAACAGGGTCACGTAAGTAAACAACAATTCTGGGAGGGGGTTTCCACAGCACTGATAATCCAGGCAGGGCAAAGGTTTGTAAGGGCAGGCAACAATACTATCCTAGGAGAAACACATTCATATGAAATCACAAGCCTCGGGGGGGGGGGGGGGGGGGGTGCCTGTTTCCCAGGGGTAAACCAACAGCGTAAGGTGGGGAGTCACTTCCTCATCCACTCCTGCTCAGAGCACACGACAACATCCATGCATTAACGTCACACGCACGCACGCACATAATCCCTGTGGCCGATGGCAGCCCAGCTTTAGGACAGTGCCTCTCTGACATCCCGTTGAAGGCTGTACCCTGTCACTAACCTCTCCCCCCCTTCTCCAGCAGCACTGGGAGGTCCCGCTACACCGCCTACCGGCAACTGGTGAGGTGGTGCTGGGGAATCCTGGGGACGAACAGGCGCGTGCCGCTGCCCGCCTGCGCCGTTTCCACAATCCGAGCCAAGTACTCGTACGAAGACGTCTAGAAGATGTGACAGACATCTGCATGGACTTCTGGGGGGGGCTTACTCGCTTAGATATCTTGGCAGCTTTTGAAATCCTGATTAACCTTTTCCTGTTCCAATCGATGACCTTCTTAATTCTCCAGTGCCTTCTGATAAAACTTTCTAGAAAATTAAAAATCAACTCCTCTGGCTGACGTCTGGTTGAACAATTAAGAGCAGTTTTATCTTTTTCTCCCCACTTTGTGGCTGCAAAGTAGCAATGGCAGAGGAAGCTTGGACTGTGTTCTGTGCATCAATGAAAATCGGGCTTCCCAAAAGCCATGGTGGGGCCTCCACCGCCAGTGTGGGTTTTCAGGCTATCGGCCATGAATATGCAAGAGATAAATTAGCCAGATGTCTCCAATACATGCGGATTTATCTCATGCCTACTCAGCTGGCTGTGGCGGCACCAGCACAGGTATGGTAAGCGCTGGAGGATAGGCTGCCCAATGGTCAGAGTCCGTGAATTGACAGTGAACCCCCTACAGGTCCAGCAGCTTTCATATCCACCCTCTTCCCGCTCCCCAATCCCACACCACCTTTCCGGTGCAGTGGAACTGGTGTACAAAGCTGGGGGATGGGTTTGCAGAAGCGGATGTCATCATGACCCATCACTGGGGCGACATCGGGCCCTGAACGAACAGCTGCAGTGGCTTTCGTAAACCGCAGGCATGAAAGAGGTTTACCAACTTCAAATAACAGCTTTCAGACACCTATGGGTGCTCTTGAAATGCGGAGCCAGGCCGCACCTGGGCTTGCGGATGGGCTGCTTTCTGGCTTCCAATTGGCCCGCGGTAGGCAGTGGAATCCAAGGTACACTGCAGTCACAGCAACTCATCCCTGGTATGATTCATGTAGCAAAACACTCCTAAGGCAAAGAATCATTACTGCTGTACGTTTACCCCAAGGGTGATATTCAAAAGAGTTTGACTTATTTAGCTGGCCAGATCCCAAGATGGGACTCTCCCAACCTCTCCACTGGGGTGATTTTAGCTGGGGTATCACAGGGGAACGTGGTCAAAATTAATTCAGTTAGTACTGATATTCAGCAACATTTTATACTTCTAGTTTAGTGAATGTGATTCCCAGATAAACTTAGCCAGGAAAATCTGATCACGGAAAATGCTGTCCTGAATACTTTATCCTGGCAAAATTATCCAAGCATATTCACTCAAGGTGTCCAGGGTCACACACAGAGAGTCAGTGACAGAGCCAGGGATTAGAGCTGAGGCACAGGGAGATAAAGTGACTCCCCCCAGGGTCACACAGAGTCAGTGACAGAGCCGGGGATTAGAGCTGAGGCACAGGGAGGTAAAGTGACTCCCCCAGGGTCACACACACAGAGACTCAATGACAGAGCCGGGGATTAGAGCTGAGGCACAGGGAGGTAAAGTGACTCCCCCAGGGTCACACACACAGAGACTCAATGACAGAGCCGGGGATTAGAGCTGAGGCACAGGGAGGTAAAGTGACTCCCCCAGGGTCACACACAAAGAGACTCAGTGACAAAGCCGGGGATTAGAGCTGAGGCACAGGGAGGTAAAGTGACTCCCCCAGGGTCACACACAGAGACTCAGTGACAGAGCCAGGGATTAGAATTGAGGCACAGGGAGATAAAGTGACTCCCCCAGGGTCACACACAGAGTCAGTGACAGAGCCGGGGATTAGAGCTGAGGCACAGGGAGGTAAAGTGACTCCCCCAGGGTCACACACAGTCAGTGACAGAGCCAGGGATTAGAGCTGAGGCACAGGGAGATAAAGTGACTCCCCCCAGGGTCACACACAGAGAGTCAGTGACAGAGCCGGGGATTAGAGTTGAGGCACAGGGAGGTAAAGTGACTCCCCCAGGGTCACACACAGAGAGTCAGTGACAGAGCAGGGGATTAGAGCTGAGGCACAGGGAGATAAAGTGACTCCCCCAGGGTCACACACACAGAGAGTCAGTGACAGAGCCGGAGATTAGAGCTGAGGCACAGGGAGATAAAGTGACTCCCCCCCAGGGTCACACACAGAGAGTCAGTGACAGAGCCGGGGATTAGAGTTGAGGCACAGGGAGGTAAAGTGACTCCCCCAGGGTCACACACAGAGAGTCAGTGACAGAGCAGGGGATTAGAGCTGAGGCACAGGGAGATAAAGTGACTCCCCCAGGGTCGCACAGAGAGAGTCAGTGACAGAGCTGGGGATTAGAGCTGAGGCACAGGGAGATAAAGCGACTCCCCCAGGGTCACACACAGAGAGTCAGTGACAGAGCAGGGGATTAGAGCTGAGGCACAGGGAGATAAAGTGACTCCCCCAGGGTCGCACAGAGAGAGTCAGTGACAGAGCTGGGGATTAAATCTGAGGCACAGGGAGATAAAGCGACTCCCCCAGCGTCACCCACAGAGAGCCAGTGACAGAGCCGGGGATTAGATATCAGCTAAACTAGATAGCAACATACAGAAACTCCACCTCCCCCATCCAAGTTTACCTTTATTCCTCTTTATTTCCAGTAATTTTCTGATGAACCTAATGCAGGAAAATCCCTGCTCTTAGCACAATGAAGTCCTTTCACTCCACCACCAAAACGTGGGAGAGAACTTCCTCAAGGGGAAGATCAGAGCAGAGACTGAGTGATAGGGAGTTGGGGGGGGGGGGGGGGGGGGGGGGGGGGGGAGAGGTTTGCATGCGGATCCAGCAGCCAGGCAGATCCTGTGGCAGACACTAATCCGGGACTGTTATCGCAGGACAGAAGGGCACGGATGCGTGCCGGGAATCTCAAGGGCAGCAGACATAACTCCCTCCTGCGCTTTGGACCAGCGGCGCATCACGCAGCCACCCAGGCCCCAGCAGGCATGTTCTACCTCCCCCGCCCTCTTTTTATTTCAGATGCTGCCTCCATGGTTCAAAATATTAGTTCTCTTCATCTTTGGGGTCTTATGCCTAGGTCTCCTTTCTTTTGTGTCCTAATACAGTTTATTATGTTTTTCTCACTGTCTTTTTTTTGCACCATTATCGCCAAGTCCCCCTGTTTTTACTTTTTCAACAAATCTTGTCTTGTGGTGCCTGTGCTGAATTCGTGCTTTACCTGTATGAACGTTTACATATCTTAACAGCTTCTCAGACATTATAACAAACATTTATGTAATCAGTATCGATTTTATCTGCCAGATGAATTAGCTAATAGAGGTTGCTATTTTAAACTATGAATATTTACTCTGCTGTGCCACAACATAACTACAAAAAGACCATGTGATATGGTATACTTTGGACTCAGGTTGCGTACCCCTAGAGCTGTGTTTATGTATGGGAGGTGTCAGTCCTGGCATAGCAGGAGGTGCTGCAGGGCAGGAGTGAGGTGCATTGGCAGAGCTGTGTGTGAGGGTCTCAGTACTGGAATAGCAGGGGGTGCTGCAGGGCAGGAGTGAGGTGCATTGGCAGAGCTGTGTGTGAGGGTCTCAGTACTGGAATAGCAGGAGGTGCTGCAGGGCAGGAGTGAGGTGCATTGGCAGAGCTGTGTGTGAGGGTCTCAGTACTGGAATAGCAGGAGGTGCTGCAGGGCAGGAGTGAGGTGCATTGGCAGAGCTGTGTGTGAGGGTCTCAGTACTGGAATAGCAGGGGGTGCTGCAGGGCAGGAGTGAGGTGCATTGGCAGAGCTGTGTGTGGGGGTCTCAGTACTGGCATAGCAGGAGGTGCTGCAGGGCAGGAGTGAGGTGCATTGGCAGAGCTGTGTGCGAGGGTCTCAGTACTGGAATAGCAGGAGGTGCTGCAGGGCAGGAGTGAGGTGCATTGGCAGAGCTGTGTGTGTGAGGATCTCAGTACTGGAATAGCAGGAGGTGCTGCAGGGCAGGAGTGAGGTGCATTGGCAGAGCTGTGTGTGAGGGTCTCAGTACTGGAATAGCAGGAGGTGCTGCAGGGCAGGAGTGAGGTGCATTGGCAGAGCTGTGTGTGAGGGTCTCAGTACTGGAATAGCAGGAGGTGCTGCAGGGCAGGAGTGAGGTGCATTGGCAGAGCTGTGTGTGGGGGTCTCAGTACTGGAATAGCAGGGGGTGCTGCAGAGCAGGAGTGAGGTGCATTGGCAGAGCTGTGGGTGAGGGTCTCAGTACTGGAATAGCAGGAGGTGCTGCAGGGCAGGAGTGAGGTGCATTGGCAGAGCTGTGTGTGAGGGTCTCAGTACTGGAATAGCAGGAGGTGCTGCAGGGCAGGAGTGAGGTGCACTGGCAGAGCTGTGTGTGAGGGTCTCAGTACTGGAATAGCAGGAGGTGCTGCAGGGCAGGAGTGAGGTGCATTGGCAGAGCTGTGTGTGAGGGTCTCAGTACTGGAATAGCAGGAGGTGCTGCAGGGCAGGAGTGAGGTGCACTGGCAGAGCTGTGTGTGAGGGTCTCAGTACTGGAATAGCAGGAGGTGCTGTAGGGCAGGAGTGAGGAGCATGTAAAGCCTTGTTTAATATGTTTCTTGTAAAGCCTTGTTTAATATGTAAAGCCTTGTTTAATATGTTTCTTGTAAAGCCAAGGGCACTGTTTCCCGTCCCGAGGCATTTTTGCTGTTACCTGTAAACCGGATTGATTTGTTTCCTAACAGGAAATTCGGTATATAAAAATTCTAAATAAATAAAATAAATAAATAAATAGCAGGGGGTGCTGCGGGGCAGGAGTGAGGTGCATTGGCAGAGCTGTGTGGGTGAGGGTCTCAGTACTGGAATAGCAGGAGGTGCTGCAGGGCAGGAGTGAGGTGCATCGGTAGAGCTGTGTGTGTGAGGGTCTCAGTACTGGAATAGCAGGAGGTGCTGTAGGGCAGGAGTGAGGAGCATTGGCAGAGCTGTGTGTGAGGGTCTCAGTACTGGAATAGCAGGGGGTGCTGCGGGGCAGGAGTGAGGTGCATTGGCAGAGCTGTGTGTGAGGGTCTCAGTACTGGAATAGCAGGGGGTGCTGCGGGGCAGGAGTGAGGTGCATTGGCAGAGCTGTGTGTGAGGGTCTCAGTACTGGAATAGCAGGGGGTGCTGCAGGGCAGGAGTGAGGTGCATTGGCAGAGCTGTGTGTGAGGGTCTCAGTACTGGAATAGCAGGGGGTGCTGCGGGGCAGGAGTGAGGTGCATTGGCAGAGCTGTGTGTGAGGGTCTCAGTACTGGAATAGCAGGGGGTGCTGCGGGGCAGGAGTGAGGTGCATTGGCAGAGCTGTGTGTGGGGGTCTCAGTACTGGAATAGCAGGGGGTGCTGCAGAGCAGGAGTGAGGTGCATTGGCAGAGCTGTGGGTGAGGGTCTCAGTACTGGAATAGCAGGAGGTGCTGCAGGGCAGGAGTGAGGTGCATTGGCAGAGCTGTGCTTGAGGGTCTCAGTCCTGGCATAGCAGGGGGTGCTGCAGAGCAGGAGTGAGGTGCATTGGGAGAGCTGTGGGTGAGGGTCTCAGTACTGGAATAGCAGGAGGTGCTGCAGGGCAGGAGTGAGGTGCATTGGCAGAGCTGTGTGTGAGGGTCTCAGTACTGGAATAGCAGGAGGTGCTGCAGGGCAGGAGTGAGGTGCACTGGCAGAGCTGTGTGTGAGGGTCTCAGTACTGGAATAGCAGGAGGTGCTGCAGGGCAGGAGTGAGGTGCATTGGCAGAGCTGTGTGTGAGGGTCTCAGTACTGGAATAGCAGGAGGTGCTGCAGGGCAGGAGTGAGGTGCATTGGCAGAGCTGTGTGTGAGGGTCTCAGTACTGGAATAGCAGGAGGTGCTGTAGGGCAGGAGTGAGGAGCATTGGCAGAGCTGTGTGTGAGGGTCTCAGTACTGGAATAGCAGGGGGTGCTGCAGGGCAGGAGTGAGGTGCATTGGCAGAGCTGTGTGTGAGGGTCTCAGTACTGGAATAGCAGGGGGTGCTGCAGGGCAGGAGTGAGGTGCATTGGCAGAGCTGTGTGTGAGGGTCTCAGTACTGGAATAGCAGGGGGTGCTGCAGAGCAGGAGTGAGGTGCAGTGGCAGAGCTGTGTGTGAGGGTCTCAGCACTGGAATAGCAGGAGGTGCTGCAGGGCAGGAGTGAGGTGCATTGGCAGAGCTGTGTGTGGGGGTCTCAGTACTGGAATAGCAGGAGGTGCTGCAGGGCAGGAGTGAGGTGCATTGGCAGAGCTGTGTGTGAGGGTCTCAGTACTGGAATAGCAGGAGGTGCTGTAGGGCAGGAGTGAGGAGCATGTAAAGCCTTGTTTAATATGTTTCTTGTAAAGCCTTGTTTAATATGTAAAGCCTTGTTTAATATGTTTCCTGTAAAGCCAAGGGCACTGTTTCCCGTCCCGAGGCATTTTTGCTGTTACCTGTAAACCGGATTGATTTGTTTCCTAACAGGAAATTCGGTATATAAAAATTCTAAATAAATAAAATAAATAAATAAATAGCAGGGGGTGCTGCGGGGCAGGAGTGAGGTGCATTGGCAGAGCTGTGTGGGTGAGGGTCTCAGTACTGGAATAGCAGGAGGTGCTGCAGGGCAGGAGTGAGGTGCATTGGCAGAGCTGTGTGTGAGGGTCTCAGTACTGGAATAGCAGGGGGTGCTGCAGGGCAGGAGTGAGGTGCATTGGCAGAGCTGTGTGTGAGGGTCTCAGTACTGGAATAGCAGGAGGTGCTGCAGGGCAGGAGTGAGGTGCATTGGCAGAGCTGTGTGTGAGGGTCTCAGTGCTGGAATAGCAGGGGGTGCTGCAGGGCAGGAGTGAGGAGCATTGGCAGAGCTGTGTGTGGGGGTCTCAGTACTGGAATAGCAGGAGGTGCTGCAGGACAGGAGTGAGGTGCATTGGAAGAGCTGTGTGTGAGGGTCTCAGTACTGGAATAGCAGGAGGTGCTGCAGGACAGGAGTGAGGTGCATTGGCAGAGCTGTGTGTGAGGGTCTCAGTACTGGAATAGCAGGAGGTGCTGCAGGGCAGGATTGAGGTGCATTGGCAGAGCTGTGTGTGAGGGTCTCAGTACTGGAATAGCAGGAGGTGCTGCAGGGCAGGAGTGAGGTGCATTGGCAGAGCTGTGTGTGAGGGTCTCAGTACTGGAATAGCAGGAGGTGCTGCAGGGCAGGATTGAGGTGCATTGGCAGAGCTGTGTGTGAGGGTCTCAGTACTGGAATAGCAGGAGGTGCTGCAGGGCAGGAGTGAGGTGCATTGGCAGAGCTGTGGGTGTGTCTGTGTGGTACAGAACATCAGGTCACAATAGTCAAATGGCAGTTCTGCATCACACAGTAATCTCTGATCGAGTGCTTCCCCTTTAAGTTAACCATGCTGGCACTGTGCAGTATCTGTAAACGAAGGTTCCTCTGGCAGCAGGTGCTGGAATGATGGGGAAGTCCCCAGCAATTCTCTCTTTCCTGGTTACTCAGAGCCCAGCCAGTAACATGATCAGGCGCAGAGATCCTGGCACAGCAAATCTCGGCTGGGCTTAGACCGGCACCAAGGAACAGCAAACCGGGTGCTCAACAGCCCATATGCTGGCATCGAGCTGCAGCCTAGGGGCCTCTGTTCCCTGGGGCTCGCAGCCGGGGACAGACAGGACAGAGAGGGATTGAAGCTGCGGGGGCTCACGAGTGGGGGTGGCCGCAGCACACCTGACTTGGCAGGTAGGTTCTTGAGAACATCTCAGCGGCACTTGGGATGGAAGGAAGTCATCAAGCCACTCCTTTCTTCTGCCCTCCTCCTAGCAGAGGCCGATCCAGTCCTGGATTTACCTCTGGTACAGACTGGGACTTATAGTTCTCAGTGACTGCTCTCTCGCCCCCCCTCCCCCTCTCCGTTACTTTTTCAATGTTTAGGTCCAGAACGGACCCTGGATGGGGGGGACACACACACACAGCACTGAGCCTAGGAAATACTACCAAGGATACCATTGGTCAACCACAAAGAAAAACAGGTATTTTTTCTACAAAGCAAATACAATTTTCTAAAGCATTTTTTCCCCTTTCCCCAAGATGTGGGTGGGAGTGAGGATGCTGGGCTTCCGAAAGGGGTACGGTCCACATTCTGCCTCCCGAAGAACCCCTCCTGCTGCTCCTAGGGGCATTGGATGGCCAGGGCGGTGAAGAATCGAACAAGAAGCCTCAAGGAAATGGATCCCCCTGCCCTAGCTTTATTTCCTGCAAATTTCCAGTACTCCCGAGTGATTCCAGCAGTGGGGTTAGCCCCCGGGAGCTCGAAAGAGAGAAACAGAAAGCCTGTTTTTCTCTCCATCATTTCTCCCCTATGGTGGGGGGGATATGATGGAGGTCTATAAAATCATGAGAGGACTAGAGCAGATTCATGTAAATCAGTTGTTTAGTCTTTCACATATTAGAAGGACTAGGGGGCACTCCATGAAGTTAGAAAGTAGCACATTTAAAACAAATCGGAGAACATTATTTTTCACTCAAAATGCACAATTAGGCTCTGGAATCCATTCCAGAGCTTAATTGTGGTGAGTGCAGTTAGTGTAGCTGGGTTTCGAAAAGGTTTGGAGAAGTTCCTGGAGAAGTCCATAAACTGCTAGTGGAAAATAGCCACTGCCTATTACTGGCATTATTTATTGATTTAAAACTTTTCTCTACCGACATTCATGGGAAAATCACATCGGTTTACATTAAACAGGGGTAACCATTAATAGCATGGAATCTGTTTAGTGTTTGGGTACTTGCCAGGTTCTTGTGGCCTGGTTTTGGCCTCTGTTGGACACGATACAGGATGCTGGGCTTGATGGACCCTTGGTCTGACCCAGCATGGTATGTTCTTATGTTAAGACAGGACAGGAAAGACAGCAGCACATAGGAGGCTTCTCACCTCTAGCGCACACCACAGAGGGTTATGTGCAGGCATTCACTGGTGACCTGCAGGACACCAGCCTTTTGGGGAGGTTGCTACATGTCAGAAAGCAGAGATGACAGAAGACAGAGTAGAAGCAAGAAAGACAACGACCAGCAACGTGACAGACGCTACCTGGGGGAACACAGAAACGGCACAAACCTTTCCACTGCCTGCCGCAAAGGACCATTAGCTACAGCACAGAAAGAAAATGCCACCGCGCACCCCAGCAGAGAGGCATAGGAGGGAGCAGGCCCAAATGACCCACACATAAGAAGACATTTGCAGATTTTGGTGCTGCCCAAAATGGGAACTGCAGCCCTCCCAGCGAGCGCCATGAGAGGTAAAGTCAATGAGGAGAATGAGCTCGAGCAAAACGAAAGGAGGTTGGCATTCAGGAAGCAAGTGAAAACCATGGCGTTACCCGGGTCCTTCACGTGGAGGGGGAGATGGCAGTAAGCCAGGGGCAGGATGAGCTGGGACTATTGCATTCTGGATGAACTCGGAGGGCCGAGTTAAATGTGAGAAGACGTACGGAACGGGGAAGGGAAAGGAGGTGGTTGAATTGGTGCAACAAGTTTTTTTTAATGGATCCCAGCTCATCAGGGAATGAGGGCTGGGAGTGAATATATCTGAACAGCTGCAGACTCTAGGGTTGGGCTGGACCATTCATGGTGAGGGGGGGGGGGGGGTGTATTAAGGGATGGTGGCAGAATGGGGGGGGGGGAGGTGTGTTGTTAGACTGGGAATTGTGAGTGGGAAGGTTTATAAGGCCCGTTAGGTAACGAGTTTGGATAGGGGGGAGTTGAATTTGTTTGTCAGGTTGATTACGCTGCTGGAGGATTTACAAGTTCTTGGCGCTGCGTTTCTAATTAGCCAATATTAATTGTGTACACGATGTCCTTACATTGTATGATGCGCACTGCTTTGGTTTATAAAGGCGCTTTATGAAGAAACGTCTGAAACGACCTTCAATGCCCGGGGAAGTGCTCCGCGGGAGGGTCTCCAGCTTCCGTTCTGGTGTCAGAATTTCAGGGTGGATTCCTATTGGCTGAGATCGTTCCATGTGTTTCCAATCTCTATTCACCCCCCCCCCCCCCCAGAAGAAACTGGTGGAACCGCTCAGGAGTACTGGGGATCTGCAGGAAATCCAACAAGGGCAGCGGATCCATTCATTTGTCACTGCCCTGGCCTTGCTTAGGCCCTTGCTGTTTGGTTTTCAGGCCCCCGTCGGGCCACTTGCCTTCTCCTCCTCCCCCACCAGGCCCTGATCAATCTGCCTCTTCCCTCCTGCCGCTACCCCCCCCATCTATGGACTTCCCCCTTCCTTCCTTCCCCAGGCCAATCCTTGGGCCTCTACCACCCCCTTCTTCTCCCAGCCAACTCTGGCTCTGGGCCACAGGTGCCAGCTCAGCGGCTGCTTGGGCCCCGGCCAGTCTCGTGTCCCAGGTGACGTAAAGTTGTGTTGAGTTGAGCATCCCCCAATCGTTTTGAAACGTTGGCTCTCATGTTCTCGGCCGAAGTGTCACCTGCTGCCTCCTCTTGCCAAGTACGTATGGGGTGGTCCCCTGCGGCCTTAGCTGCCACGTTACAGGCCAGGCCAGGCCAGAATACAGAGGGGGCACATGGGTGACGCCCTTAAACCAAGACGGTGACCAATTCTAAGGTCTTTCCTTTTGTGCAGGCGGAAGCCGCTGATCCCATCCTCCCCCTTCTCTCGGGCACCGTGAGGAACATGTTGCTGTGGCTGATTGTGTCTGGTGAGTTGTGTGCCCAGCTCAGGGCGAGCACGGGGACAGGGCCCCGGCCCCCAGGACTGGGGCTCAATCCCCAGGAGCCGAAAACCGAAGGGGGGAGCTGGCAGGGTAGAAAAAGAGAGGAACGTGACAGGAGAGGAGGATACCAGAGAGAGACAGAGGAGAGCAAAAAAAAAAAAACAGTACACGCAGAGAAAGAGAAGAAGCAAAGAGCTAGGAACGGCGAGGAAGAGAAAAAGAGGAACAGGTGGGAGATAAGGAACCAGAAGGCCTGCGCCGAACCCTGGCTTCACCCCCTTGCTTCCTCGCCATCAGGGATCTGCTGGGCCCATTCCTGGACTTCTTGAATTCAGTTGACTGTTTGCTACCCTGCTCCGCCGGGGCTGGGAAGCCGCATCGGGCATCCCACCACTTTGTCTGCTTGATGATCCTGAGCTCCCTTCCTGTGGACCTCTTCTTCTAGAACATTCTCTCCTTCCTCTCATCAGTGTTTGATTCCCGTGCTCCATTTATACCTTCTGAGCTGTCTGAATGCCTCTCTCATATCCCCCCCCCCCCCCCCCCCATCTCGACTCTCCTCTCCTCCAGGGCTTAGGTCCTTAAGGGGGGGGTCAATACCGAAAAACCCACCAAGTAGATAAGATAACGTACATTTGCCCAATTATTGAAGGCCAGCGACTCCACTGCCAAGAACTGGCTGACTGGCCAACGAAACCTAACCATAATGTCATAAAATCCAGCGTACTTTTGTTCGCGCGTGGTGCACGAACAAAAGTACGCACTCGCGCAAAATTATAAAATCCACCCCAGTGAGATGAGGCAGTGGAGGGTTCAGCTTTCACTTGTCAGTGTGTCTGTCCGTCTGTCCCCCCGCTAATAATTTCATCAGGACCCATCTCGCTCCCCAAAGTTCCCTCGGCGCAGCGCACAGGTAGCTGTTGAGAATGACAGGGCCCGAGAGGAACCGGGGCGAGTCAGCTGCAGGCCCCTCAAAGGCTTGTCTTATCTTTTTCAGCTGCTGGCATGGGCTTTCCAGTAACAGGTAACATCAACTATCAGAATGTAATGTACTGCATGGTCCCTCTCTCAACCCCCCCTGAGGTCTTGGGGTACTGCTGTCTCTTCCCCTGAGTCTCTTTCCAGCTGTCCATGCGGTATTCACGGTGCTGCTAGCTCCTCCTCTGAGCTCTCTCTCCACCTTTTCATACTGTATTCAGGTTTTTGGTGCTGTCTCCTCCTCTCAGGTCTCTCTTCATCTGTCGGTGCTGTATTCACGGTGCTGCTAGCTCCTCCTCCGAGATCGCTCTCCACCTTTTCATACTGTATTCAGGTTTTTGGTGCTGTCTCCTCCTCTCAGGTCTCTCTTCATCTGTCGGTGCTGTATTCACGGTGCTGCTAGCTCCTCCTCCGAGATCGCTCTCCACCTTTTCATACTGTATTCAGGTTTTTGGTGCTGTCTCCTCCTCTCAGGTCTCTCTTCATCTGTCGGTGCTGTATTCACGGTGCTGCTAGCTCCTCCTCCGAGATCGCTCTCCACCTTTTCATACTGTATTCAGGTTTTTGGTGCTGTCTCCTCCTCTCAGGTCTCTCTTCATCTGTCGGTGCTGTATTCACGGTGCTGCTAGCTCCTCCTCCGAGATCGCTCTCCACCTTTTCATACTGTATTCAGGTTTTTGGTGCTGTCTCCTCCTCTCAGGTCTCTCTTCATCTGTCGGTGCTGTATTCACGGTGCTGCTAGCTCCTCCTCCGAGATCGCTCTCCACCTTTTCATACTGTATTCAGGTTTTTGGTGCTGTCTCCTCCTCTCAGGTCTCTCTTCATCTGTCGGTGCTGTATTCACGGTGCTGCTAGCTCCTCCTCTGAGATCGCTGTCCATCTTTTCATCCTGTATTCAGATTTTTGGTGCTGTCTCCTCCTCTCAGATCTCTCTTCATCTGTCTGTGCTGTATTCAGACTTTGGGTGTTCGAGTGCTGCTGTCTTCTCCCCTGAGGTCACCTTTCAGCTGATCATTATTCATATTAGAGTTAATGTTGTTGTTTATATTTGCAGGTCAGCCACTGGTCAGGCTGGTAAATGGATCCAGTCGCTGTGCTGGGAGAGTGGAGATCTTCTATAACAATGCATGGGGATCTGTGTGCGATGATGGCTGGGACTCCCGGGCTGGTCAGGTGGTTTGCAGACAGCTGGATTGTGGAGTTGTCCTGTCAGCGCCAGGGAATGCCCTCTTCGGGCAGGGGCTAGGACCCATCTGGCTGGACGACGTGTACTGCAATGGGAGCGAGTATCTGCTTAGCATGTGCCCTGCGAAGCCATGGGGTATAAATGACTGTCGCTACCACGCAGAAGACGCCAGCGTCGTGTGCTCAGGTGACCAATCTCTGCAGAATACACACACTTTCGTGCCCATTCAGTTCATTGATACAACTGCTGCTGTGAATTGGAACAAATAGATACCAGAACGTTATGGGGTCCCTGGTGAAATACAGATGCAAATTTCACAATTTCCCAGTGTCCACCTCAATTTCCTGCTCTGTCCACCTCAATGCAGCTAAAAACCCATGTAATTCCCCTTTGAGAATTGGTGCAAAGCCCGGGCGTTAAAGTTATCCGTAGTTTGAAATTGCCCTTCTCCCCTCTACATGGACAACAACAGATAGCACGGGGGTGGAAGTGTAACCACATCGGCAGTTCATCTCACAATTCCTGAAGATCTCTAAACTGACTCTTAGGGAAATGCAGAAACAGTTGCGTGTCACTAACACTGCTTCCTGTGCATAACTTTCTCTGTCATTGCAGCAGAGCTGCCCAAACCCAACATCTCCACTCTGGCCCAGGCAGAAAGCAGCCAGCATCTCATCTGCAGGATTCCCAAGCTTCACCTGGACACCACTGTTTACTTCTACCAAGAGGGGCCGAGGCATCAGGTCGCAGTGCGGGGGGTGTCCATGCGACAGGACACCGCCCTCTATGCTGCGAATGAGTCGGGGGAATACACCTGCCTCTATGAGGTTCGAGCAAACCGGACGGAGCAAAACTTCCAGTCCTTGCACAGTGACCCAGTCCGGCTATCCATAGGTGAGAGCTTCCATCCGGCAATCACAAAGGGGCCTTCATGAATAGCCCCCCCCCCCCTCTTTTCCTCGTGTAACATTTTTTGTCACTTTTAGGGTGATCGGTTGGCTCCATTATTTGCAGCACAGGCAGCTCTAGTCCTGGTTTTCACTCTATTTGCTAGCAGGGAAGTGTAGCTCCGATTTCCTCTTAGAAAAGCACAAGGGGTCCTCATGTCTGTACAGTTTTGTGTAAAACCAGCCTGTGCCTGATGGCGCTGGAGTCGCCTGATGACCCAATGCAGGAATCCATAAGGAGCAGTGTTTAGTTCTTTGCTGCTCTTGTCCAGTGCCTCTTCCTGCTTACGAGTCAAGCTCCATAGCACCCACCGACAGCTGAGAAAAAAAGGCTGCAGCTCCCAAGGAGCACCTTTATCGAGAACTAGAGCTTTCTGGGTCAACACAAGTTCCCTACCTCATTCTCTGCATGGGCTGTGAGCTCTACCTATGAGGCACTTCAGGCCCATACATGTTCAGCTCCTGAAACCAGCTCACTCTTATCTTCCTGTGCCTCAGCTCTAATCCCCGGCTCTGTCACTCTCTGTGTGTGACCCTGGGGGGAGTCACTTTATCTCCCTGTGCCTCAGCTCTAATCCCCAGCTCTGTCACTGACTCTCTGTGTGACCCTTGGGGGAGTCACTTTATCTCCCTGTGCCTCAGCTCTAATCCCCGGCTCTGTCACTGACTCTCTGTGTGACCCTGGGGGGAGTCACTTTATCTCCCTGTGCCTCAGCTCTAATCCCTGGCTCTGTCACTGATTCTCTGTGTGTGATCCTGGAGGAGTCACTTTATCTCCCTGTGCCTCATCTCTAATCCCTGGCTCTGTCACTGACTCTCTGTGTGTCACCCTGGGGGAGTCACTTTATCTCCCTGTGCCTCAGCTCTAATCCCCGGCTCTGTCACTGACTCTCTGTGTGTCACCCTGGGGGAGTCACTTTATCTCCCTGTGCCTCAGCTCTAATCCCTGGCTCTGTCACTGACTCTCTGTGTGTCACCCTGGGGGAGTCACTTTATCTCCCTGTGCCTCATCTCTAATCCCTGGCTCTGTCACTGACTCTCTGTGTGTCACCCTGGGGGAGTCACTTTATCTCCCTGTGCCTCAGCTCTAATCCCCGGCTCTGTCACTGACTCTCTGTGTGTGATCCTGGAGGAGTCACTTTATCTCCCTGTGCCTCATCTCTAATCCCTGGCTCTGTCACTGACTCTCTGTGTGTCACCCTGGGGGAGTCACTTTATCTCCCTGTGCCTCAGCTCTAATCCCTGGCTCTGTCACTGACTCTCTGTGTGTCACCCTGGGGGAGTCACTTTATCTCCCTGTGCCTCATCTCTAATCCCTGGCTCTGTCACTGACTCTCTGTGTGTCACCCTGGGGGAGTCACTTTATCTCCCTGTGCCTCAGCTCTAATCCCTGGCTCTGTCACTGATTCTCTGTGTGTCACCCTGGGGGGAGTCACTTTATCTCCCTGTGCCTCATCTCTAATCCCTGGCTCTGTCACTGACTCTCTGTGTGTCACCCTGGGGGAGTCACTTTATCTCCCTGTGCCTCAGTTCTAATCCCTGGCTCTGTCACTGACTCTCTGTGTGTCACCCTGGGGGAGTCACTTTATCTCCCTGTGCCTCAGCTCTAATCCCTGGCTCTGTCACTGACTCTCTGTGTGTCACCCTGGGGGAGTCACTTTATCTCCCTGTGCCTCAGCTCTAATCCCTGGCTCTGTCACTGACTCTCTGTGTCTGACCCTGGGGGAGTCACTTTATCTCCCTGTGCATCAGCTCTAATCCCCGGCTCTGTCACTGAGTCTCTGTGTGTGGTCCTGGGGGGAGTCACTTTATCTCCCTGTGCCTCATCTCTAATCCCCGGCTCTGTCACTGAGTCTCTGTGTGTGACCCTGGGGGGAGTCACTTTATCTCCCTGTGCCTCAGCTCTAATCCCCGGCTCTGTCACTGACTCTGTGTGTCACCCTGGGGGAGTCACTTTATCTCCCTGTGCCTCAGTCCCTCCTCTTTGGCAGCTGTCATTTTGAGCTTGTATCCAAATTCGTACTAAAGCCATTCCACCCCAAAAGAGGCAGCACACACACTTAAGAAAATGACAGACGATTTGCAGGGACCCAGTGTGGCTCCCACCCTTCTATAAACCCCAGTTCTGTCAATCTTGCTGTAGCTTGTTCAGAAGCCATTTAAGTTCAGGGTTAAAAGGGACACTGTTCAGTATGAGCTGGTTGGGTTAATAGATATAGATAAACCCGGGTAGATTATCCTGCGTAAAAATGATAAGGCATCAATTTTATAGTGCTACCAGCTGTCCACAGCACTATAAAACAGTGATAACTAGTCTGGTCCCGTAAGTCCCTGACCCCCAAAGCTAACAATCTAAGCAGGTACCCGAAGCAATGGGAGCTAAAGGAACTTGAGCAAGGTCACGGGGGAGCAGTCTGTCCCTGGGGCCTCAGGGCAGCTAAAAGCACCTGCTGGATTTCCTCGCCTGCATGCTTTGAGCTGGATTTAAAAGCAAGCAGTTCCGGGGATATAAACAGTGGGTACACACTTGGATTTGCACAGACATGGCCCACTTTGTGCCAGGCTGCTGACCATGCATATATAGCAAGTGCAGCCCATCGCATTAACAGACAAGTTTGCTCTACTCTTTGTGTGTATCAGTCTCCCACTGGAGGGCTGATTAATACAATCTCTCCCTAGCCGAAAAAAACAAAAATAAAGCCACAAACTCAGTTTCTGCTTTCGCCGCAGGTCCTGCTACCTTCACCTCCGATACTGGGCTACCAGGTAAGACTCTACTCTTCAGCCATCTCTGTGTGTGTGGGGAGGGGGACTTTTCTCTATGGACAAACACTAACTCTATAAAAGGGATGCGGTTTTATTCAGTTTGACATATCTGACACTGGATCTCTCCCTGGTGTTTTCCAGACATTGCTGCGGTTTTGACCCCCCCCCCCCCCCCATAAATAGTGCTAGCCTCCACAGCAGGTAGAACCCCTTTCCCAGACACCTGGCAGCGATTGGCTACTTTCCACGATGTCACAATGCACAGGAAGCACGAGCACAGGGCAGGCAGAAGCAGGCGCTCCTGTTACCGGCAGCAGCTTCAAAGAGTTTTGGAAAAAAAAAAAGTCACGCTGTATCTCAGCTTTGCTATTGCCGCTCTCAATGGGCAGCCACGGTTTTCATCTTTTCTGCATCAATTACCGTTCTGAAAGAAGCAGCCAATCCACTGCGTTCCCCTTCCTGTGCCCGACCCGACATTGAAACATGCCCCTTCGAGCATCCTGCAAAGTGGCATCATGCGATGCATTGTATCACAGGAGCCCGGGTCAGACGGAAATTAAAGTGGTAGGCACTGCCTACAGTCCCCTCCTCTTTTGGTCTTATTCTTAGGTTTCTTACTTTCTTATACTAGTCCATTTTCCTATATTTGTTTATTTAACTGGAATAAAAATGTGCATCATTATTTTGATCTCACCTCCTGTATTTAAATCTCCTTTCTTTGGTCTATTTTTTAGCTATCAGTGCTTTATGTGTATCAGTGTGACACCTTCATGGGTTTCTGATGAAATCAGTGTGACACCTGCTTGGGGCTCTGAGGAAGATCTGCTCTTCAGCTGTCTGTGCTGTATTCATGCTTTACGTATATCAGTGTGACAGCTGCATGGGGATCTGCTGAGATCTGCTCTTCAGCTGTCTGTGCTGTATTCATGCTTTACGTGTATCAGTGTGATGCCTGTATGGGGCTCTGATGAAGATCTGCTCTTCAGCTGTCAGTGCTGTATTCATGCTTTACGTGTATCAGTGTGACACCTGTATGGCGCTCTGATAAAGATCTGCTCTTCAGCCGTCTGTGCTGTATTCATGCTTTACGTGTATCAGTGTGACAGCTGCATAGAGATCTGCTGTTCAGCGATGCCTCTTTCAGAAGCCCATTTGAATTTAGGTTTAAAACCCACAACTTAAGCGTTTCAAGACCCATGTAACTTCAAGATGTGATAAAACGCTCTGCTCTTTGGATGCAATATATTCTCAGTAAAGGGCTGATTAATTCAATCATCTTTTATTTATGTCACACTCTGCCGGAGGGTGCGTTTAAAGCGTGTTACATCACAAAAAAACCAAGGCCAGGTGCTTGGTGAGGCCTCACCTGGAGTACTGCATTCAGTACTGGTGCCTGCAGCTCAAAAAGGATAAAGACGGGATAGCGGCAGTCCAGAGAAGAGCGACCAAAATGGTGAGGGGTCAGCATTGGAAGACTTATGAGGAGAGGCTGAAGGACCTGAATATGTACAGCCTGGAAGAGAGGAGGTGCAGGGGAGAAAGGATACAGACCTACAGATACCTAAAAGGATTTAACTATGCACAAACTTTGAACCTTTTCCGTTGGAGAAATCAGTAGAACTAGGGGGTCACAAACTGAAACTCCAGGGAGGACGACTCAGAACCAAGGTCGGGAAATATTTCTTTACGGAGAGGATGGTGGATGCCTGCAATGTCCTTCCCAAAGAGGTGGTGAAGACAAAAACACTCAATTCAAAGGGGCACGGGCTAAACACTGTGGATCCCTAAAGGCCAGAGAATAGAAATAAAGAAGCGAGTGCATGGGGGTAACTTGCTGGTGTGGCGCTTACTGCCCTTCTCACTAAGCCTGATGCTTTTGAATCAACACTGCTGCTTTCTGCTTTCACGGCAACAGTTAAGGGAAATTGGATTCAAACAGCATCCGAGAGCCTTGACTTTCACAGTCTGGGAAACTGATAAGCGTGGGGGTAACCTGCACAGTGTGGCAGATACCGGCGCAAGCTTGCTGGGCAGACTGGGTGGATTATTTGGTCCTTTTCTGCCGTCATTTCTATGTAAATATAACACACAGGGGTGAAGGAGGATTAAATAAATCTTGTTGACTTTCAGAAAAAACCGCTGGCTCCCTTACCAGTCCTATTTCCTTCACCCATGGGCTGGAGCCCAAAGGTAAGATCCTTGTTAACAAAGATATCCCTACGAGAAAGGGGGCAATGAGGGCTTAGTAATTCTGTGTAATCCTTCTCCGCGCACAGCCAGGCCCCGACATTGGTTCTAGAAAAGGGAAGCAATTCGATTCACAATTTGATTCTTGGGACGTTTCTCCCACACTGGATCTTTTGGTTTATTTTTTTTCCTGGTATTTCCTAGACGTTGCCGCTGTTCTGATCCTCTTCTGTCTTACACTCTCTCCTGGATCCGGTGCAGCTTTCCCTGGGACCGAACGGGGATTGGCTGCTTTTAATGATGGCCACAGAGCCGGCAGAAGCTGGCGCTCGTGGCACCAGCCGCGGCACCGCGGAAATATTATGCCTTAAGTTGATTAGAATAAAGACGTGCATCTTATACTTTGTCACACCAGTGTATTTGAGCCTCCTTTCCATGGATCCATTACAGCTGTCCGTAATGTAATTCATGCTTTACATGGGTCCGGGCCATGCCTGCATGGGGCTCTGATCTGCGCCTCAGCTGTCCGTGCTGTATTCCTGCTTGACGTGTATCAGAGTGACGCCTGCGTGGGGATCGGATGGAGATCCGCTCCTCACCTGTGCCTCATTTGGAAACCATTGGAATAAAGGGTGAAACCCCAAAATAAAAAGATCACGGGACACGTCCCTTCAGCATAGCAATAGGACGGTCTGCTCTGCTCTTTGCTTGTGACGTAGTCCCAGCCGAAGGCTGATTGAATTAATCTCGTTGACTTTCAGAAGAAAATACAAACTCAGGCTCTGGTTCCATGACCAGGCCTAGTACTTTCACCCATGGCCTGGAGCCCAAAGGTAAGACCATTCTCTTAAGCAACATTGCTGGGGGGTGGGTAGGGGGGCCTTCCTAATACAAGACATTCCCAACGTAGGAACAGGTAAACACGGACATTGTTTCTATAAAAGGGATGCAGTCTTTCAGCCTTTTCTTCTTTGACCGAACCTGAGTCACAGCCGAGACTGGCTCTCTTCCTGCTTAGCCCATGTGGCTGCTGCTTTGATCCTATCCTAAATCATGCAGGTAGAGCTTCGCTCCCCACCCCCTTTTGCCAAAGACCCGACAGTGACTGGCTGCCTTCGAGGCCAACACTGCGCACAGCCAACATGGGCCGTGGGAAGGCAGCAGCAGGAGTCTTCGTCACCAGCAGCAGCCGAAGACTTCGGAACCGCCTCGCACCATGCCGCAATGTTGCCCGCTATTTTCTCTCTCTCGGTGGGCGGCTGCTACAGTCACCCATTTCCAGTAGTTTCCAATTGTCTGCGTCAATTACTGGGCCACACGAATCAGCCACGCCCCCTGCTCTTCCCTCCCTGTGCCTGAAATTCAAAAAACATGCCCCTTCTGGCTCCCTGCAGAGTAACAGAACATGACATTCATCATGGCTGCCCAAAAGCACTGGCCAAAGAGTCTTAAATAACAATGGGGGGGGGGGCAAGATGGCCACCTGAAAGGACACTGCGAGCGTGGCGTGCCGATTCCTTAAACTTTGTCGATTATGCCACCTACGGTTAAGGGGAAAGTGAAGATTTTTCCCTCCACGATCTCCCACCTTACCAGCCAGCCCCCGATTACGACCTTTGTGGCGCCGGCTTCCTATTTGACGGGAGGTGCGCTCCCCGTTGCGAGGCTTAGCGGGAGAGAGCTGGACTTGCCTGGGGAGAGGTGCAGCCTGTGCCGAGGCACGATCCCTCCCCGCAGGCTGCGACGGAGCAGAACGAGATCTGCGGTCTTGCTAATGCACTGGAGGGGGGGGACCCAGGAGTGTTCGAGTCTTCTTTCACTTACCAATGTGGCTGAGGAGACCCCCCCAGGGATGACCGATGTCCTTCATCAAACCTTTGCCCTTACTATGGCTTTGGGATCAGCGGGGGGGGGGGGGGGATGTTGGTGAGATCCCAAGCTCTGCAGGCGGCCAGATCGCAGAGGAGATCTCCCAGCTGTTTGAATTCCCTCTGCGACTGATTGCCAAAGTTGGGTCAAAGTTCCTGCTGTGTTTTGGGTTAAGCGTGATTTCCTTATGGCTAAACTAGAGCCTCCAGTTTCCAGTTACGGCTCCACGCTTCCTGAGCACGAATCTAAATGTGTTACTATGAAACGAGACATTGAGAAGATCCAAGGGGTTCAGGCTGGTGGAGCTTTATCTTACCGAGCTGAAGATCTAGAGACTGCTTCAAGACATCTTAACCTTCGATTCATGAACTTTCCTAAAACAAGGGGGCGAATTACCCTTAGTAACTTTCAAGAGACATCTATCGGCCTGGTTTTGAATCTCCCTAGCCGATATTGCTCCTGTCAATAAGATTTTCTTCTCATCACCTTCAGCGCTTTCTAAGTGCACACGGTGCTTCTGTTTCTTGCGTAATGACTTTGCCTCAATTTTTGGAAACTTTGGAGGCTGAGGTAATTGAGCGGGCTACGTTAAAGTTTCTTTTTTTTTTTTGGTGACTTGTCTGCATCCTCCTAACACATGAATGTTCCTTATCATGGTCGAACAGCGAGCGCTTATCCAGCTTTATGCAGGATAACACAAGAGAGGGGCTTTGCTGGCCTTGACCCAGGATACTAGAGCTCTGGCAGCGTCGTTTTTACTGTGATATTCTTGCAAGTGTTTTGTCAAATATCAAAACAATTCTTATATCTTCCTCTCTCTGCCTCAGCTTATGCTAGACAGGTAATAACGTCTTCGCCTGCTCCCATTCCAATCAACTGTCTTAAGGATATGGTGGAGCCCTCTTGAATTCAGGTATTTGGTTTTGCTTGGAAAAGTCATTTCTTCTTATACTCCTTTCTCTTGCTCCCCCCTTCCTGTTACTTATATGAGAACGGAGAAGCAATATTTGTGTTTTCTTAGCATTGTTAATTATTGCTTTGCTTACTTGTTTGTATTACCATACAAAGTTTTGGGCTTTAAAACGATATATCCAAAATTAAGTTTAAAAAACAACAATGCAACTGCTTTTTGGCTCTGTTTCTTCCTCTTTTGATCTTATTAAGAAATTACTACTTACCTGATGATTTCCTTTTCTTCACCACAGTCCGATGAATCCAGATAAAAGTGGGTTATGCACCTCTACCAGCAGATGGAGACAGAGCAAACTGATGTCACAGTATATATACCCCTGCAGTGACATCAGCCCGACAGTATTCTCTTCGAAAGCAACCGTGGACAAGACAATCAAAACGTGATTAAACAGATAACCATTTCAATACTCAGCCAACAGGCGACACTGAGCTCAGACAAGAATGTATTAACACACTTCTAAGGATGGGACTAGCACTTACCAGTATTCGCTGTAACACGCAGTCATGGAGAAGGACCATAAAGACAACCATTTGGCAGCCAAGGGAGGGAAGCTGGATTCGTCTGACTGTCCTACAGAAAAGGAAATTATCAGGTAAGTAGTAATTTCTCATTTCTTAGCGTCCAAACAAGTGGGATGTACCCAAGCTACTCCCAAATAGGGCAGGAGGCTGCCCGTGGTCCACTCAAAACCACACGTGCAAAGGCTGCGTCCTCCCGAGCATCCAGAGGACAATACCAGAAAAAGGTGTGTAAAGAGGATCACATCCAACTCAGCAAATGTCAACAGGAGACAACACTTTCACTTCTGCCCAGGACACTGCCTGAGCCCTAGTGGAATGAGCCCTGACCTGACCAGGTAACTGCTTCCCAGCATCCACGTATGCAGCCGTGACTGCCTCCTTAATCCAGCGAGCTATTGTAGCCCGCAAGGCCGGCTCCCCCTGCCTAGTACTGCTGTGAAGGACAAGCAGTCCTCCGTAAAGGCTTAGTAACCTCTGCATACTGGACATCCAGGGGTTGCAACAGACGATACGCTTCTATATCTCTTTTACTGTCCAGAGACGGCAGGGAGATGGACTGATTCAAGTGAAACTCAGTGACCAACTTCAGTAAAAAGGAAGGAACAGTACACAGCTGTACCGCTGCTGGAGTCACCTGAAAGAATGGCTCATGTCAAGACAAGGCCTGCAGTTCGGAAACCCTACGCACAGAGCAAATTGCCACAAGAAACACCAATTTCAAGGTCAGCAACCACACGTTCAGGCACCGGAAACAAAGGAAGACGAAGACGTGTCACTCCTTTCAGGAAACAGGCCACATCAGGATGAGCCAACAAGGATCCATGATTCACCTGACCTCTGAAACAGGCAAGAGCCGCTACTTGTACCTTTAAGGAATTAAGTGCCAAGCCGTTATTCAAGCCATCCTGCAAAAATTCCAAAATGAGCAGGATCTTGACCAACCAAGGAAGAGTACCTAGGATCTTCACACCAGGCCTCAAAACACTCGCCAAACCCGAACATAGGCCAAGAAAGTGGAGAACTTTATAGCTCTTAGCAAGGTGGAAATCACTACCGCAGAGTATCCACGTTTCAGCAAGCGAGCCCTTTCAAGGACCATACCGTAAGACAAAATCAAGTCGGATCTTCTGGAAGGACAGGCCTCTGCTGCAACAGGTTCCTGTGCGCCGGAAATCAAAGAGGCAAATTCACCAGGAGCCTCTGCAGATCTACATGCCACTGTCTCCTGGGCCAATCTGGAGCAACCAAGAGCACCTCTATCCTTCAAATCAATCTGCCCAGCATGGGCCATGGAAGAAAGGCATACAGCAACTTGTCTTGGGGCCAGGCCTGCAAAAAGGCATCGATCCCCGCCAACTTCAGATCTCTCCTGCGGCTCAAGAATTGCGAAACCTTCGCATTACGAGAAATAGCCAGCAAGTCTAGAAATGGGAAACCCCAGCAATCCAGAATCAGCTGAAGTGCCTCGTTTGAGAATGCCCATTCTCCTGGGTCCAGACTTTCCCTGCTGAGAAAGTCTGCTCTTACATTGTCTTTTCCTGCTATATGTGAGGCTGAGATCATCTGGAGATGTAGTTCAGCCCATTCCACAAGTTGATCTATCTCCTGCGACACTTGTTGGCTCTTGGTTCCTCCCTGCCAATTTATGTAAACCATAGTTGTGTTGTCCAATGTTATCCGGACCGCACGACCCTGCAGCCTGTTGCTGAACTGCAAACATGCCAGCCAGCCTGCCCTGGCTTCCAAACGACTGATGTTCCAGAGAGACTCTTCTGCATCCCAGTGCTCTTGCACTGTCAGAACCTGACAGTGAACTCTCAAACCATAGAGGCTCACATCCATCATCAGTACTAACCAGGCCGGTGGTGCTAGGGAAATTCCCTTCCTTAGATGATCCAGCTGTAGCCACCACTGCAGTCAGGAGGAGACCTCCATCAGCAGGTGGAGCTGAACCTAATAGTCCTGAGACTGCGGGTTCCACCGAGACAACAGGGAGCGCTGAAGAGGATGCATATGCGCTCTCGCCCATGGTACCACTTCCAGGGTTGCCGCCATTAAACCAATTACCTGCAGGTAGGACCATACGGTCGGGCGCAGAGTGTTCATCAATAGACATAGCTGTGTCATCAACTTCTGAATATGAGCTTCCGGCAGGAAAACCTTGCCCTGCTTCGTGTCGAACCAAACCCGAAGGCATTCCAACGATTGAGCAGGCTGAAGACTGCTCTTGGCCAGGTTCACAACCCAACCGAGCTCCTGCAACAGGGAGATCATCTTGCAGGTCACCAGGCGGCTCTCCTCCAGTGACTTGGCTCGAATCAGCCAGTCATCCAAGTATGGGTGTACGAGGATCCCATCCTCTCTCAACTCTGCCTCAACTAACCACCATTACCTTGTAAAGAGGTCCTGGAAGCGGTGGCCAGACCAAAAGGCAGTGCCCGAAACCGATAATGGTGTCCCAGAACTGCAAACCGCAGAAAGCATTGATGCTCTAGCCAGATGGGAATGTGAAGATACACTTCGGACAGGTCCAAATAGGTCAGAAATTCCCCCGACTGTACGGCCATTATCACAGAGCGCAAGGTTTCCATGCGAAAATGCATCGCCCGCAGGTGACGGTTGACACCCTTGAGATCCAGGATGGGATGAAAGGATTCCTCCTTCTTGGGCACAATGAAATAAATTGAATATCGCCCCGCATTTTCTTGAGACGTGGGCACCGGAATCACAGCCCTCAGACTGAGGAGCCTTGACAACGTATCCTCCCCTGCCTGCCTCTTCTGTGGGAAGTGGCAGGGAGAGACCATGAAAACGTCCCGAGGAACACTGCGAAAGTCCAGCGCATATCCTTCTCGTATCACCTCCAGGACCCATTGATCCGATGAGATCTTGACCCACCTCTGATAAAAGAGATGTCTCGGGGATGGGTTGGCAAACCATTGGGAGGCTCGGGGGGGGGGGGCGGGGCGGTTCCAGTACCTGATCCCATGCCCTGTCTGGGACAAAAGAACTGAGACCTACCCAAAGGCCGCTCCTCTGTAGGGTCGAAAAAGCTTGGATCCCTTAGCATGACCTCTCATGTTATAAAGGAGCGCTGCACCTGCTTCTTATCCTCCAGTAAATCGAGGAACTGGTGATTCACCCCACTTACTAGCCAGTTTCGCCCTCGCTCCCAAACAAGAGCGAGCCTTTAAAGGGCAATTTAATGAGGTTAGTCTTAAGAGGTCGCATTGGCCGACCAACTTCTCGGTCATACCTGACGTCTGGCCGCCATTACTGAAGCCACCCCTCTGGCTGAGGTGCGGATCTGCCAAAAAGGCGGCTGCTGGTTCCATCACTGCCCTGGGATTCACTCCAGATTCATCGACTTCCTGAGAGAGAAGCAAACGAGAGCGAGCCACCAGGGAACAACAAGCAGCGACCTGCAAGGTCATCGCCACTGCTTCAAATGCCTGCTTAAGGATGGCCTCAATCCTTCAAGGCCGCTCCTCCCTCCACAGGGATAGTCGACTGCTCGGAGACTGCACATACAAGTGCAAACACCTTCAGAAAACCGAAGCGCTCTCTCACCACCGGATCCAGGGGGGTGCAGACCTTCCAAAACCCGACCTGCTTTGAAGTTAGCCCCTGGGGTGCCCCACTCAAGCTCAATCAATTCTTGAATGGCCTCCATCACAGGGAAAAAAAAAACCCAAGAGGCTTTACATAAGCCACCATATCCTCGAACACCCCCTCCGAGGCGCCCTTGCCTCCTAAGTACTCCCTACCCCCTCCGAGGCGCCCTTGCCTCCTAAGTACTCCCTACCCCCTCCGAGGCGCCCTTGCCTCCTAAGTACTCCCTACCCCCTCCGAGGCGCCCTTGCCTCCTAAGTACTCCCTACCCCCTCCGAGGCGCCCTTGCCTCCTAAGTACTCCCTACCTCCTCCGAGGCGCCCTTGCCTCCTAAGTACTCCCTACCCCCTCCGAGGCGCCCTTGCCTCCTAAGTACTCCCTACCTCCTCCGAGGCGCCCTTGCCTCCTAAGTACTCCCTTCCTCCTCCGAGGCGCCCTTGCCTCCTAAGTACTCCCTACCTCCTCCGAGGCGCCCTTGCCTCCTAAGTACTCCCTACCTCCTCCGAGGCGCCCTTGCCTCCTAAGTACTCCCTACCCCCTCCGAGGCGCACTTGCCTCCTAAGTACTCCCTACCTCCTCCGAGGCGCCCTTGCCTCCTAAGTACTCCCTACCTCCTCCGAGGCGCCCTTGCCTCCTAAGTTACACCCTACCTCCTCCGAGGCGCCCTTGCCTCCTAAGTACTCCCTTCCTCCTCCGAGGCGCCCTTGCCTCCTAAGTACTCCCTACCTCCTCCGAGGCGCCCTTGCCTCCTAAGTACTCCCTACCTCCTCCGAGGCGCCCTTGCCTCCTAAGTACTCCCTTCCTCCTCCGAGGCGCCCTTGCCTCCTAAGTACTCCCTACCCCCTCCGAGGCGCCCTTGCCTCCTAAGTACTCCCTACCTCCTCCGAGGCGCCCTTGCCTCCTAAGTACTCCCTACCTCCTCCGAGGCGCCCTTGCCTCCTAAGTACTCCCTACCCCCTCCGAGGCGCCCTTGCGTCCTAAGTACTCCCTTCCTCCTCCGAGGCGCCCTTGCCTCCTAAGTACTCCCTACCTCCTCCGAGGCGCCCTTGCCTCCTAAGTACTCCCTACCCCCTCCGAGGCGCCCTTGCCTCCTAAGTACTCCCTACCTCCTCCGAGGCGCCCTTGCCTCCTAAGTACTCCCTTCCTCCTCCGAGGCGCCCTTGCCTCCTAAGTACTCCCTACCTCCTCCGAGCCGCCCTTGCCTCCTAAGTACTCCCTACCTCCTCCGAGGCGCCCTTGCCTCCTAAGTACTCCCTACCTCCTCCGAGGCGCCCTTGCCTCCTAAGTACTCCCTTCCTCCTCCGAGGCGCCCTTGCCTCCTAAGTACTCCCTACCTCCTCCGAGGCGCCCTTGCCTCCTAAGTACTCCCTACCTCCTCCGAGGCGCCCTTGCCTCCTAAGTACTCCCTACCTCCTCCGAGGCGCCCTTGCCTCCTAAGTACTCCCTACCTCCTCCGAGGCGCCCTTGCCTCCTAAGTACTCCCTATCCGGCGCCCTGCCTCCTACCTCCTACCTCCGAGGCGCCCTTGCCTCCTAAGTACTCCCTACCTCCTCCGAGGCGCCCTTGCCTCCTAAGTACTCCCTACCGCCTCCGAGGCGCCCTTGCCTCCTAAGTACTCCCTACCTCCTCCGAGGCGCCCTTGCCTCCTAAGTACTCCCTTCCTCCTCCGAGGCGCCCTTGCCTCCTAAGTACTCCCTTCCTCCTCCGAGGCGCCCTTGCCTCCTAAGTACTCCCTACCTCCTCCGAGGCGCCCTTGCCTCCTAAGTACTCCCTACCTCCTCCGAGGCGCCCTTGCCTCCTAAGTACTCCCTACCTCCTCCGAGGCGCCCTTGCCTCCTAAGTACTCCCTACCTCCTCCGAGGCGCCCTTGCCTCCTAAGTACTCCCTACCTCCTCCGAGGCGCCCTTGCCTCCTAAGTACTCCCTACCTCCTCCGAGGCGCCCTTGCCTCCTAAGTACTCCCTTCCTCCTCCGAGGCGCCCTTGCCTCCTAAGTACTCCCTACCTCCTCCGAGGCGCCCTTGCCTCCTAAGTACTCCCTTCCTCCTCCGAGGCGCCCTTGCCTCCTAAGTACTCCCTACCTCCTCCGAGGCGCCCTTGCCTCCTAAGTACTCCCTACCTCCTCCGAGGCGCCCTTGCCTCCTAAGTACTCCCTTCCTCCTCCGAGGCGCCCTTGCCTCCTAAGTACTCCCTACCTCCTCCGAGGCGCCCTTGCCTCCTAAGTACTCCCTACCTCCTCCGAGGCGCCCTTGCCTCCTAAGTACTCCCTTCCTCCTCCGAGGCGCGCTTGCCTCCTAAGTCCTCCCTTCCTCCTCCGAGGCGCCCCTTGCCTCCTAAGTACTCCCTACCTCCTTCCGAGGCGCCCTTGCCTCCTAAGTACTCCCTACCTCCTCCGAGGCGCCCTTGCCTCCTAAGTACTCCCTACCTCCTCCGAGGCGCCCTTGCCTCCTAAGTACTCCCTACCTCCTCCGAGGCGCCCTTGCCTCCTAAGTACTCCCTACCTCCTCCGAGGCGCCCTTGCCTCCTAAGTACTCCCTACCTCCTCCGAGGCGCCCTTGCCTCCTAAGTACTCCCTTCCTCCTCCGAGGCGCCCTTGCCTCCTAAGTACTCCCTTCCTCCTCCGAGGCGCCCTTGCCTCCTAAGTACTCCCTACCTCCTCCGAGGCGCCCTTGCCTCCTAAGTACTCCCTCCCTCCTCCGAGGCGCCCTTGCCTCCTAAGTACTCCCTTCCTCCTCCGAGGCGCCCTTGCCTCCTAAGTACTCCCTTCCTCCTCCGAGGCGCCCTTGCCTCCTAAGTACTCCCTACCGCCTCCGAGGCGCCCTTGCCTCCTAAGTACTCCCTACCGCCTCCGAGGCGCCCTTGCCTCCTAAGTACTCCCTACCTCCTCCGAGGCGCCCTTGCCTCCTAAGTACTCCCTTCCTCCTCCGAGGCGCCCTTGCCTCCTAAGTACTCCCTACCGCCTCCGAGGCGCCCTTGCCTCCTAAGTACTCCCTACCTCCTCCGAGGCGCCCTTGCCTCCTAAGTACTCCCTACCTCCTCCGAGGCGCCCTTGCCTCCTAAGTACTCCCTTCCTCCTCCGAGGCGCCCTTGCCTCCTAAGTACTCCCTACCCCCTCCGAGGCGCCCTTGCCTCCTAAGTACTCCCTACCGCCTCCGAGGCGCCCTTGCCTCCTAAGTACTCCCTACCCCCTCCGAGGCGCCCTTGCCTCCTAAGTACTCCCTACCCCCTCCGAGGCTACGGCCCTTGCCTCCTAAGTACTCCCTACCTCCTCCGAGGCGCCCTTGCCTCCTAAGTACTCCCTACCTCCTCCGAGGCGCCCTTGCCTCCTAAGTACTCCCTACCTCCTCCGAGGCGCCCTTGCCTCCTAAGTACTCCCTACCCCCTCCGAGGCGCCCTTGCCTCCTAAGTACTCCCTACCCCCCTCCGAGGCGCCCTTGCCTCCTAAGTACTCCCTACCCCCTCCGAGGCGCCCTTGCCTCCTAAGTACTCCCTACCCCCTCCGAGGCGCCCTTGCCTCCTAAGTACTCCCTTCCTCCTCCGAGGCGCCCTTGCCTCCTAAGTACTCCCTACCTCCTCCGAGGCGCCCTTGCCTCCTAAGTACTCCCTACCTCCTCCGAGGCGCCCTTGCCTCCTAAGTACTCCCTACCTCCTCCGAGGCGCCCTTGCCTCCTAAGTACTCCCTACCTCCTCCGAGGCGCCCTTGCCTCCTAAGTACTCCCTTCCTCCTCCGAGGCGCCCTTGCGTCCTAAGTACTCCCTACCTCCTCCGAGGCGCCCTTGCGTCCTAAGTACTCCCTTCCTCCTCCGAGGCGCCCTTGCGTCCTAAGTACTCCCTACCTCCTCCGAGGCGCCCTTGCCTCCTAAGTACTCCCTACCTCCTCCGAGGCGCCCTTGCGTCCTAAGTACTCCCTACCTCCTCCGAGGCGCCCTTGCGTCCTAAGTACTCCCTTCCTCCTCCGAGGCGCCCTTGCGTCCTAAGTACTCCCTACCTCCTCCGAGGCGCCCTTGCCTCCTAAGTACTCCCTACCCCCTCCGAGGCGCCCTTGCCTCCTAAGTACTCCCTACCTCCTCCGAGGCGCCCTTGCCTCCTAAGTACTCCCTACCTCCTCCGAGGCGCCCTTGCCTCCTAAGTACTCCCTACCTCCTCCGAGGCGCCCTTGCCTCCTAAGTACTCCCTTCCTCCTCCGAGGCGCCCTTGCCTCCTAAGTACTCCCCTACCCCCTCCGAGGCGCCCTTGCCTCCTAAGTCCTCCCTACCCCCTCCGAGGCGCCCTTGCCTCCTAAGTACTCCCTACCTCCTCCGAGGCGCCCTTGCCTCCTAAGTACTCCCTACCTCCTCCGAGGCGCCCTTGCCTCCTAAGTACTCCCTACCTCCTCCGAGGCGCCCTTGCCTCCTAAGTACTCCCTACCGCCTCCGAGGCGCCCTTGCCTCCTAAGTACTCCCTACCGCCTCCGAGGCGCCCTTGCCTCCTAAGTACTCCCTACCGCCTCCGAGGCGCCCTTGCCTCCTAAGTACTCCCTACCGCCTCCGAGGCGCCCTTGCCTCCTAAGTACTCCCTACCGCCTCCGAGGCGCCCTTGCCTCCTAAGTACTCCCTACCGCCTCCGAGGCGCCCTTGCCTCCTAAGTACTCCCTACCGCCTCCGAGGCGCCCTTGCCTCCTAAGTACTCCCTACCGCCTCCGAGGCGCCCTTGCCTCCTAAGTACTCCCTACCGCCTCCGAGGCGCCCTTGCCTCCTAAGTACTCCCTACCTCCTCCGAGGCGCCCTTGCCTCCTAAGTACTCCCTACCTCCTCCGAGGCGCCCTTGCCTCCTAAGTACTCCCTACCTCCTCCGAGGCGCCCTTGCCTCCTAAGTACTCCCTACCTCCTCCGAGGCGCCCTTGCCTCCTAAGTACTCCCTACCTCCTCCGAGGCGCCCTTGCCTCCTAAGTACTCCCTACCTCCTCCGAGGCGCCCTTGCCTCCTAAGTACTCCCTACCTCCTCCGAGGCGCCCTTGCCTCCTAAGTACTCCCTACCTCCTCCGAGGCGCCCTTGCCTCCTAAGTACTCCCTACCCCCTCCGAGGCGCCCTTGCCTCCTAAGTACTCCCTACCCCCTCCGAGGCGCCCTTGCCTCCTAAGTACTCCCTACCCCCTCCGAGGCGCCCTTGCCTCCTAAGTACTCCCTACCCCCTCCGAGGCGCCCTTGCGTCCTAAGTACTCCCTACCCCCTCCGAGGCGCCCTTGCGTCCTAAGTACTCCCTACCCCCTCCGAGGCGCCCTTGCCTCCTAAGTACTCCCTACCCCCTCCGAGGCGCCCTTGCGTCCTAAGTACTCCCTACCCCCTCCGAGGCGCCCTTGCGTCCTAAGTACTCCCTACCCCCTCCGAGGCGCCCTTGCCTCCTAAGTACTCCCTACCCCCTCCGAGGCGCCCTTGCCTCCTAAGTACTCCCTACCCCCTCCGAGGCGCCCTTGCCTCCTAAGTACTCCCTACCTCCTCCGAGGCGCCCTTGCCTCCTAAGTACTCCCTACCTCCTCCGAGGCGCCCTTGCCTCCTAAGTACTCCCTACCCCCTCCGAGGCGCCCTTGCCTCCTAAGTACTCCCTACCTCCTCCGAGGCGCCCCTTGCCTCCTAAGTACTCCCTACCTCCTCCGAGGCGCCCTTGCCTCCTAAGTACTCCCTACCTCCTCCGAGGCGCCCTTGCCTCCTAAGTACTCCCTACCTCCTCCGAGGCGCCCTTGCCTCCTAAGTACTCCTACCTCCTCCGAGGCGCCCTTGCCTCCTAAGTACTCTCTACCTCCTCCGAGGCGCCCTTGCCTCCTAAGTACTCCCTACCCCCTCCGAGGCGCCCTTGCGTCCTAAGTACTCCCTACCCCCTCCGAGGCGCCCTTGCGTCCTAAGTACTCCCTACCCCCTCCGAGGCGCCCTTGCGTCCTAAGTACTCCCTACCTCCTCCGAGGCGCCCTTGCCTCCTAAGTACTCCCTACCTCCTCAGAGGCGCCCTTGCCTCCTAAATACTCCCTACCTCCTCCGAGGCGCCCTTGCGTCCTAAGTACTCCCTACCTCCTCCGAGGCGCCCTTGCGTCCTAAGTACTCCCTACCCCCTCCGAGGCGCCCTTGCGTCCTAAGTACTCCCTACCCCCCTCCGAGGCGCCCTTGCGTCCTAAGTACTCCCTACCCCCTCCGAGGCGCTCTTGCGTCCTAAGTACTCCCTACCTCCTCCGAGGCGCTCTTGCGTCTCCCCTCCCTTCCATCCTCCACCTCCCCTGATCCCTATCCCTGCGTATCTTTCCCCTGCCCTTTGTGTCCGTACTACCCCTCCGTGTTCCCCAGAACCCTCCCATCTCCATCTATTAGATTTTCAGCTTCCCAACTCCGGCTGTTTACATTACCTCAAGGCATCTGTTTAGAATGCTGTTTCTGAATTTTTTACTCCCTGTACCATGTACTATAGTGTCTTGTACACTGCTTTGCTATTTTTAGCATGATGCCCTGTATTATATCTCCTCACATTAATATATAGCTAGTTCTCTTGTAGCTGTTTTTTGATACACCTTTACGTAGCCCCTGTTACTAATACATATTTATCCCTTGTATATATGTTTCATTGTTTTGCTATTGTTCTATGTAAGGGCCATGCCCAACAGTTCTTAGTTTTATGTAAACCGATACGATGTGCAAATGGCTATCAGTATAGAAGAAACTCCAAATAAATAAGGAAACCAAAATGAGATTTTTCTTTGGCTCAGACATGGATTCAGCCCCCGGGACTCCCAGCATCGTCAGTGTCAGGGAAATCAGGGCCGACAGTTCATCTCTATGGAAGAGCCGTAGCACAGTCCTATGCGGTTCTAATCCTGGAGGAATTTCACCATCCTCAAGAGTCAGGATCGGCGTCCTCATCCGTGCCATCCGGATCTCAATCGGGCAGTCCCGCTACCGCTTTAGGTGTACCCGCCAGCGCTTAACAGTAGATCCAGGCAAGGTGTGCACCTGCCACTCTGCCCTGGGAGCACTGGACAGGGTTGAAGACTGCGCCTGAAGAACATAAGAAGTTACTCAAAATAATGATCCAGATAATACCAGACACTTGTGTACTCAACAAAAAATATTAATAGTCTGGCTGGAAATGGATTGTATATGTTTGAACTGGGGAAACCTCATAAAGTGCCTAAATTGGGCTATATGGATATGCCCAATGGCTACTAACGAGATTCTAGCTCCAACTTAGTGGTTGTTAGAGAAAAATTATTTATAATCATTGGAAAACCCCAGAATGTACAAGTTGCTCAATCTATTATTCTGATGGCTAACTTGATAGTCCAGTGCGAGTCAGCTGTGGTGGTATACAAAAATTAAATGTTATACCATAAAAGACTCACAGTTATGACGCCAAGATATTGTATACATAACTTCATGCAATAAGTATTGTAATCCCAACAGTGCAGTGTTTCGAGTAAATCCTCTTCATCAGGGAGTGACTCTTAAGCATGGAATATACCTCTATGACCATAGAGGCTATTCCCTAAGGAAACTTGATTAATAGCCGTTAATGGACTTCTCCTCCAAGAACTTATCCAAACCTTTTTTAAACCCAGTTACACTAACTGCACTAACCACATCCTCTGGCAACAAATTCCAGAGCTTTATTGTGCGTTGAGTGAAAAAGAATTTTCTCCGATTAGTCTTAAATGTGCTACTTGCTAACTTCATGGAGTGCCCCCTAGTCCTTCTATTATTCGAAAGTGTAAATAACCGAGTCACATCTACTCGTTCAAGACCTCTCATGATCTTTAAAGACCTCTATCATATCCCCCCTCAGCCGTCTCTTCTTCAAGCTGAACAGCCCTAAGCTCTTCAGCCTTTCCTCATAGGGGAGCTGATCCATCCTCTTTGTCATTTTGGTTGCCCTTCTCTGTACCTTCTCCATCGCAACTATATATTTTTTGAGATACTGTGTACAATTCTGGTCGCCGCATTCAAGGTGCGGTCTCACCATGGAGCGATACAGAGGCATTATGACATTTTCCGTTCTATTAACCATTCCCCTTCCTAATAATTAACATTCTATTTGCTTTTTTTGACTGCCGCAGCACACTGAGCCGACGATTTTAAAGTAATATCCACTATGACGCCTGGATCTTTTTCCTGGGTGGTAGCTCCTAATATGGAACCTAACATCGTGTAACTACAGCAAGGTTTATTTTTCCCTATATGCAACACCTTGCACTTGTCCACATTAAATTTCATCTGCCATTTGGATGCCCAATCTTCCAGTCTTGCAAGGTCCTCCTGCAATGTATCACAATCCGCTTGTGATTTAACTACTCTGAATAATTTAGTATCATCCGCAAATTTGATAACCTCACTCGTCGTATTCCTTTCCAGATCATTTATATATGTATTGAAAAGCACCGGTCCAAATACAGATCCCTGAGGCACTCCACTGTTTACCCTTTTCCACTGAGAAAATTGACCATTTAATCCTACTCTCTGTTTCCAGTCTTTTAACCAGTTTGTAATCCAGGAAAGGACATCGCCTCCTATCCCATGACTTTTTAGTTTTTGTAGAAGCCTTTTATGAGGGACTTTGTCAAACGCCTTCTGAAAATCCAAATACACTACATCTACCGGTTCACCTTTATCCATGTGTTTATTAACCCCTTCAAAAAATGAAGCAGATTTGTTAGGCAACACTTCCCTTGGGTAAATCCATGTTGACTGTGTCCCATTAAATCATGTTTTTCTATATGCTCTACGATTTTGATCTTGAGAATTGTTTCCACTATTTTTCCCAGCCCTGAAGTCAGGCTCACTGGTCTATAGTTACCCGGATCGCCCCTGGAGCCTTTTTTAAATATTGGGGTTACATTGGTCACCCTCCAGTCTTCAGGTACAATGGATGATTTTAATGATAAGTTACAAATTTTAACTAATAGATCAGAAATTTCATTTTGTAGTTCCTTCAGAACCCTAGGATGCATACCATCTGGTCCAGGTGATTTGCTACTCTTTAGTTTGTCAATCTAGCCTACTACATCTTCCAGGTTCACAGTGATTTCGTTCAGTTGCAATGGCCTTATCTTCCCTAAGTTTTTTTTAAACTTACCTGAGTTCAGCCTTACCTGGCTGAGTACAGAATCTGTCTCTGGCTGCGGGGGGAGAAGGCATTTGCCATCACCGCTGTACTTGGCTTCCTACACCCACTGCCTTTTAGGTGCTTAACAGCTAAGTCCATGCCAGCTGAAAAACCGGCACTCATCTGAGGGACCCCAGAAATCACCTCATTCACTGCAAGAGAGCGGGATCAACTTATTTTCCTTATTTCTTTTTAATCAAAATAATTCCCAAATGGAGATGCACATCCACCATCTGCTGGAGACAGAGAATACTGGCAGGCTGATGTCATTGCAGGAGTACATGTACTGTGATGTCAGTTTGCTCCATCTCCATCTGCTGGTAGAGGTGCATAACCCACTTGGCTCTGGATTCATCTGACTGGATGCTAAGAAATCCTAGGTTTCTTTAGCTAATTTTTTTTTTATTTTTTTTTAAACGTCGTTATTGGAATAAAGCATTGCACCTTGTACTTTGATCGTAATTCCTGTATGCCTCCTTCCTTTCGTATCCATTCCGTAGCCGTCCGTACCCAACTTGTGTTATAGGTGTACCAGTTGGACGCTGTCCGGGTGCGCCTCGTGCAGAAGCCATTTGAATTGAGAAAGTTAAGCCTGGCCATTACCACTGCCAAGATGCACATCAACACCTGCTCTTCAGGAGCTACACTGTCTGCCTATTGATTATAGAGCAAAACGTCAAGATCCTGTATTTAAGCTTTTAAATGCTGTACTCGGTTGGCCCCCCCATGTTTGGCTAACCTAGCCCTCCGAGCGCTGGTCAAGGTGTCAGTAATGAGGCAGCGGGTCCCCTGGTTGGGTGCTGCACCTGTGCCCTGGCATTTACTCCAGGTGCAGTTACATTTGGAGAGAACCAGCTCGAGCTATAGGAAACAAATCTTTTGCTTAGGAGCACCCCCAGGTGATGCACGCAGTCCAGTCTCAGGAAGAAAGTGTATTTGGATGTGGGAGTGGAATGCTTTGCTTTTATTCTGAGTTGTGGGGGGATTTGTGGCTTGAACGTTTTATTTGTATGTTGGTGGTGGAACGAGGACCACCCCTATTGGGTCAGCCCGAGGATCCATCAAGCGGCCCCATCCAAGCCCCAAGAACTCGGCAAGATTGCGAACGGCAGAGAGATCGCATGCTAACGCCCTGGGATAAGCGATGGCTTTCCTCGAGTCTCCCTCGTGGTGGGGGGGGTACCGTCGTGGGTTGGTTTTACGCATAGGAGTTTGTATTATGTTCTGACTGCGTAATCTGGTGGAAATGACACAGGGCTGATTAATGGAAGCTCACAGCCTGTCAGACACAAACACAAATTCAGTCTCTGCTTTCCCTGCAGGTCCCGACCCATCCCTCCTGGACACCAGCTCGCCAGGTAAGATCCTGCTCTTCAAAATCATCTCTGGGGTGGGCCCCCGACTAGTAGGCGATCCTTTAGACTCCCTCCCACCTGTAATGTTTTACATAGCCTGGGACACATCTAAGCCTGCATTTTTGTTTGCTTGTTTGTAAGCAGACGTTGCTGCTGTTTTGGGTCCCTGGTAGAGCTCCCTGCCCGCTGCTCTCACGGTTGTCACAGGACACAGGCACCGGGTAGAGGCCGGCATTCCTGTCACCGGGTGGCAATGCAGAGGAATTTTGTTTTATAACAATGTCACAGTGTCTCGGGTTTTTGTTTTTTTTTGCAGGCTTTTCCTCTCTCGGTGGGCAGCTTTAGTCACCTATTTCCATCCTTCCCACCTGTTTTGTAATCATTTACTGCTCCCCCCCCCCCAAGATGCAGCCAAGCCATTGCTTTTCCCTCCTTGTGCCCAATATTCAAATATGCCTCTTCCCTCTCTCTGCACGCTGCCATGATTTGCAGTGCATCACAGGATGCCTCTAGCAATTAAAGTGGCAGCACCCACTAAAGAATTGTCAAAATAGCTGACTTTTTTGGCTTTGATGGGCCCTCTTTTGGTCTTATTCCTAGGTTTCCTCTATTAATCTAATACCCTCTTCCGCTGTCCCTGCTGTTTTCATGCTTCACGGGTATCGCCGCCCCCTGTTCCAGGGCAGCAGGAGGGTTGTTGCTGATAATGATCAGCACAGCAGCACCCCCGCCGGACCCCTAGTCTACTTAAGATTCATAATGGTGGCAGCAGCTCAGCAAGAGGAGCTTTCAACCTGCTTTGTGTACATCAGTCACCCATTGGCCATCGCGCGGCGCTCCTGGAAACCCCAACCCTGCCTTGGCATCAGGGAATAATCCATTAGGTGATGGCGGGGTAGCGCCGGGATGAAAGGAAGCCGCTTGGCGCAGCTGCCCAAGCGTGCAGAAGTAAAAATAATTGAAACATATTTAAGATTTTAAAAAAAAGGCTGCTTAGGCTTTGTGTTACCATTGGAAGAGTTTGTAATTCACTCCCTTTAACTTCACAGTTGTGACAGCAGCTGTGGTCGTGGGGGCAGCGACTGCCTTGGCCCTGCTTGGGGCTGGGCTGCTGGGTTATTACATCCGGAGACGCAAGAGCAGCAGCTCCACTCCAGCGCTGAGCAGACCAAGTGCTAAAGGTAAAAGAGCAACGCCCAAAGCAGTCGTCGTCCCCCCCAAGACAGAGACAGGGACAGCACAGGCAAGGGCAGTGCACGCTCCCCTCCCCCACCCACCTGCCCCCAAGCACAGGCAGTGCAAGCTTCACCCCCCCCCCCCCCCCCCCCCATAGGGAAGGCAGGAGCAGGGGGGAATTTCTGGGTCACTTATTAACATCTGAAGTAATGGAGAAGTTTCTTGTCCCCTCTTATCAGATCTGGCGTGAAGAAAATAGATTTTAATTCCTGGGAACAGGAACCTGCCCAACAGGAAGTGACTGAGGAGCTTCTCCTCTCTACGCCGAACCAGGATTTTCTTTTACCCTTCGCCTCAGTTACGATCCTTGCGCCGCACCCAGCAGGCCCTAGTGTAACTGGGATGGACCCCAAAAAAAAAACAAAACCCCAAACTGGAAGCCGATCCAAGATGGCTGTGTAGCAACCAAAAAGAGCGAGATTGGTAAATGAGGAAAAAAAAAAACAACACACACCCTTTATTCTGACGGTATTCAAGCCCGGGTTTCGCTCTCATACGAAGAGCTGCCTCAGGGGCTACTAAAATTAAACAACACACATATCATTAACATATAAAAACATTAACTGGCGTTTAAACACCACACAGAATTTAAATCATAACATGTCAAAATAAAAATAGTTAAACACACACATTAAAAGCCAATAATTAAAAACAAAATGTGTGTGTGAAGACATCACAATGTCACATAAATAATATGGACAGAAATCAACCTATTCCACGCAGGAACAAGGGATCAAGGTGATAGGATGATGCGTGGTTCCTGTAGAGAATATCCTCTCTTTCCATTAGATGACGTGGGTCACGGATCAGCAGTGGGATGTGCTCATGTTATAAAACAAATCTAAAATGAAACAACTTGGTGCCAGTATAAAACCTATGGACTCAGCAGAGTGGTACTGAAGGGCACGGATGTATGGAAGGACAAACAAAGGAATGAATAGATGGCAAGCCAGTGCTAAAGTTGTAAAAAACCAAACCTATATAAAGCACTAGACATTCTATCACCTTGATCCATCGTTCTATGTACCAACCTCGCTCTTTTTGGTCGCTGGGGCCACTTGACGCCAATAACCTCAGATTGTTCTGCCAGCAGGAAGATGGAAGTCATCAGCCTGGGGCAGCCTGTTCCTGGTTTTCAGGCTGGGGAGATTAGCGGAGTGAATGTGAAACCCTCAAAAACCAGCAGAATTTCACAGCACGTCTGCATGCATGACGTGGAACCGGCCCGATATTTAGGTTTGGAAAAAAAATATAGTGTCATTATTTATTTTATTTTTTTCCTCCGGGGATTCTGTCCTAGAGCCTGATGAGAGCAATGGCAGCTCAAGGACCAGCAAGCACAGCACTGGGATCGATGACCAGGGCTATGCTACCATCCCGGCGACCCAGCAACACCCCAGCCTCTACGAGAGCCTCAAGCTGCCCGGCGCCAACCACTACAGCAGAGATCCCAGGGCAGAGACCGTGCCGGGCGAGGGGCTCTCCGGGCAGCCCGGCGCGGAGGGGGGGCATCACGACTACGAGGATCTTCTGGTGCAAGGAGCCAGACCCGAGGGGGGCCCCTATGAGAACGTGACCCCAGTTGGGCAGGAGGCCAAGCCCGAGGAGAATCACTACCAGCACCTTAAGATCGACCCACTGCAGGAGAACGAGTACGAAACTCTGAAACTTGCACCAAAGGGAGAAGGAGGGCTGGGGTCCAGACCCGGGATGTAGGATCCGGGCTGCTCCCTAGGCCTCCGGCGTGCGAGCCGCTGTAGTCGCAGGAAAAGCCTGCCCGAGTAGAACTGCATCGCCAACATTCAAATACAGCTTCAAGGGGAGAGGGTGGGGGAGAACACACGGCGTACAAGATGCCAAAGAGCCGGCTCCTAGCTCCGGTGCCCATTTGGGTATCCCAAAGCACAATTAGAAGCCGCGCACACCCGGTGTTTCATGATTTGGGGGGGGGGGGGAGGAGAAATCCTACTGGCTCAGTCGATAAAAGGGGAGAGGAGGGTTACAACCTGCCCCCTCCCCCACATACATTAATCGTCACCCCTGCAACAGTTTAATGTCTGTCCCGTTAGATGGCAGGAAGGGGAGAGAACCCAAAATGGGGCGTATTCTTCTCCGGCCTGTGGGTATTTCCAGACCAGGACGGGGTAGTGAACCCCAAAACCAGGCACACAAAGTCTCGTCACAACCAGCATCAGGGCTGTTAAATAAATACATACAAAATGCACACCCCCAAAGCGGACCATGAAATCTGTGTTATTTAATTCATTAAATTCACTACAAAGTTCAGCAACAGACTCTCAAGACCTCTGATCATTTGTCTGAGAATTACGCTAGGAAAAAGAACACAAAAAAAAACAACCCAACCCAAAACAAAACCAGAAAGAATTGCTAAAAAGACTATTCATTTGGTTAATCCGAGGCCTTCTGATCTGGCGTCTGCCTCTGCGAGCGTGTTATAGTGCTGTGAATCGTTTGAAGAGTGCCCAGGAGTAATCCTGTACTCACCATGCAAAAGGGCGAGAGTTTACTGCAACAGCGAGGAGCTTTTTCCCCATCACATCCTGCATGGGCGAAAGCCTGGAACCGGAATCCCAGAACCTAGAACCCAGAGGAAAGTTGAACTCCCTTCCCTCATCCAAACCCTTTGACAAGGACTCCCTCCCTCCCTCCCGTTTTATACGGGGCTGAGGAACTCAAAGTGCCGCTAGCACCAAGGTTCGACCATGGCGGCCCTCAGGCTGTATGTCCATAGCTCGGGGCTGCTATTAGGTCCCTCCGAGGCAGCGAAGTGAAAAGGCAGAGGGGTTGAGCACCATCAAGGAGGGGGGGGGGGGGAAAAAAAAGGGTAAGAGCCAAATCTGTTAAAAAAGTCATTTGTTCCTTCTTAGGATGTCTCGTGCTCCAGGAACATTTCAAAAGTGGCCCAAGACTATCCCACTGCAGTCAGATCACTCGGTACCCCACCCAGCGTGGCAGAAATGCTTCTCCGAGCTCGATGGGCGTGTGGCACCGACTCATCAACGTGGGGGCCCACGTAACGTCCCAGGACAGCCAGTGGACTTTTAGCCATGTTCTTGCACTTTGTGGCAGGGCGGCACCCTTGCCAGGTGGTCTGCGACTCGTGAGGGAGGGGGGCGCTTCAGTCCAGGCCCTGATGCAGCTTCTCGTGACGGGACAAGTTGCTCAGCGTGATGAAGCCTTTCCCACAGATGCTGCAGGGGAACGGCCGGTCGGCCCCGTGCAGCAGCTGGTGGTGCTTCAGGTAGGTCTCCTGCCGGAAGAACTTCCCACACTCCTTGCACTGGTAGGGCTTCTCCCCAGTGTGCACCAAGAGGTGGCGGTCCAGGTCCCGCTGCTTCCGGAAAAGCTTGTCGCATTCCGAGCAGCCGAAGGGCTTCTTGGGAGGTCTCGTCAAGGCAGGGGGGAACACCTGGAGCTGCAGCAAGCGCAGGAGCTCGCTGCCGGCGTGGCGAGAGGGCGCGGGGTGGGCCGAGTGGCCGCGCTGGTGGTCCTCCAGGGAGGAGAGCGAGGGGAGGCTCTGGCCGCAGGTGCCGCAGATGAAGGAGACGTCGCTGGCGTGCGCGTCCAGGTGCTGAGCCAGGGCCGTGGCGGTGGAGAAAAACGTGCCGCACTCGCACTGGTAGAGGCTCTCGGGCGCGGCGCAGGCGGCGCACGGCCCGCCCGGGTCCACGGCGCTGCCGGAGTCCTTCCGCGGTTCCCTGGCGCACAGCTGACAGCCGGCCGCCGATGGCTGCTGCTTCCTCTGGCCGTGGGTCAGCCGGTGCCGCTCCAGCAGGGACGGAGTGTTAAAGTTGCGCTCACACTCAGGGCACTTGAAGGGCTTGGCCCCGCTGTGTGCCAGCCAGTGCCGGCGAAGCTCCCCCAGCCACTGGAAGTGCCGGCCGCAGGCCCCGCAGCCGTAAGGCCCCAGCCTGCCAGCACAGACAGGGGCCGGGGACTCCTCAGACTTCTCCTGGTCAGAGGTCGCCTGCTCCACAACCTGATGCTGCTTGTTGAGGTGGCGGCGAAGGCTGTTCCTCAGGGAGAAGCGGAGATGGCAGACGTGGCAGATGTAGGGCTTCTCTCCTGTGTGCACTACCTGGTGCTGCAGGAGGCTGGTGGAGTCCCGAAAGCTCTTGGGGCACTGGGTGCAGAGGTAGGGCCGCTCCCCCGTGTGGCAGCGGATGTGGTTGGCCAGGTTGAAGGAGTGCTTGAAGTTCTTGCCGCAGTGCGGGCAGCCGAAGGGCTTCAGCTGGGTGTGACTGGCAAAGTGACGGCGCAGGCCGGAGCGAAAGCGGAAGCTCTTGTCACAGGCGCTGCACTGGAAGGGATCGGCCCCCTCGCCTGGGGGCTGGGAGGGGGTGAGGGTGGTGGCAGCGGCAGCCGCCGCCACCACCACCTCTGATCCTACTTTGGCCTGCTCGTCCTCCGGATCGGACTCCGCGGTTCCCAGCAGCGTGCAGCTGGCCCACATCCGGCCGGGCTTGCTAGAGTAGCTACTGTTGGCATCAATGCCCTCTCCTCCTCCTGGCGGGACACTGTCCAAAGAGCTCTCGCGGGGCCCTCTGATTTCCAGCAGAAGGTCCTCCTCCTCCTCCTCCACAAGAAGCTCCATCATGCTCTTCCTGTGTCTGGCAGAAAATCCAGTCTAGGGCATTGGAAGCAGGATCCAGATTTCTGGAAACAAAAACAAAAAACAAACAGAGAATTCAATAAAAAAGAATGGTACATAAATATAATCAAAGTGGCCAATCCGAGTCCACCAGGGCAGCGGGCATGCAACTGGCATTCACCCTGGAATTTTCCGGGTGAAAACTCCTGGCCAGACCTGTTTATTTTTGGTTTTAAAACTTAGGGCCCCAGGACGGCCCTCAAAGCTTCCCCTTCAGGAACCGCATCACTAAGGGGGGATTTATCCAAACCAGCTAAAATCAGGAATTGATCAAAGCACCAATTTTGAGGAAGATTTTGCCGGCTACGTTTAGCCACCTAAACGCACATGGCACACCCGTTTTGACACTGGGACATGGAGTTATGGGGGTTTAATAAAAACCCCTATAACTAGCCAAACAAATTGCAGGATACATTTTTAACCTGCTAAGCTAGCCAGGTAGACTGGGCTGAAAGTGCGCCTTAAGCTTAACCAGTTACCTTTGCCGCTCAGCGTCATTGAAAACCGACCCCCCCAGAGAAGTTCCTGGAGTGCGACAGATAAAAGCATTCAGTTCCTACTGGAAGCTGAAGAGTGCTAGCAACCATCACTCGTTAACTTTCACTGGTAGCTCCTCCCTGGAAACTTAACTTCCTAATAGTCACTTCCCCCCCCCCTCACAAGATGCGAAAAAAAATCAACAAATAAAACCCCACAACCTAAGCTGTGACAGTTTTTCAGGCAACCTGAAACTGGTGAGGACAGGGCCCAACACAGGAGAGTGAGGGGAAGCCATCCTACAGGATTGTGAAAACGCTCAGGCAGGGAGTTGGTTTTATTTACCAGTCACAACCCTACTCGTGGTAGGAACATGCTGCAAAGACTTCTGCACCAGTGCATGCACTGGTAGGCATCAATACAGTCCTGGATAGTTTACAGCCCTACCCCCAACACACACTTCCAATAAATAAATATGTGCATGCCCAAGGGATCTGTGCTGGGACAGATTCTACTGCATTTACATAAATAGTCTGGAAAAAGGGAACAAGTGAGGTGATCAAATTTGGAGATGACGCACAAAGTAGTCCGTTGTTAAAACATAAGCAGATTGTGAGGAACTACAGAAGGACCTTGTGAAACTGAATGGCAGATTAAGTTGAATTTGTAGGTGCAAAGTAATGCACATAGGGAAAAATAATCCCAGTTACAGGTACACGGAAAAGGACCTTGCAGTCCTTGTGGACAATACATTGAAATCCTCAAGTCAATGTGCGTCAGAGATTAAAAAAAAACAAAAAAACAAAAAAAAACCAAACAAAGAGCATGTTGGGAATGATCCAGAAAGTAATGGAGAATAAAATGGAAAAAATGTCACACTGCCTCTGTATCGAGCCATGGTGCGACCAGAACTGCACATATCGCAAGAAAGACAGAGCGCCACTAGAAAAGGTGCAGAGGAGGGCGACAGAAATGATAAAGAGGTAAAACATCCCCCCCTATGATGAGAGGCTACGCAGGCCAGGGCTCTTCAGCTTGGAAAAGAGACGGCGGAGTGGGGACATAGTAGATGTTTATGAAATCAGGAGTGGGGTGGAGTTGGTAAAAAAAGGCTATTGCTATCTCTGGGCATGAATAACAGGAATTACATCTCATTTATGGGATCTGCCAGGTACTTGTGACCTGGATTGACCATAGTTGGAACAGGACGCTGGGCTCGATTGACCTTGGTCTGACCCTGCATGGCAGTCCTTATATCCTTTCCCACCTGGCTTAGAAGGGAGAAGGGTGGGGGAAAGTTTGTTGCAGCAAAGTGATAGCAAATGAAATTTAACGTGGACAAGTGCAACCCAAATTATAGCTACAAAATGTAAGGTTCCACATTAGGTGGCACCACTCAGGAAAAAGATCTAGGTGTCATTGTTGAAAACATGCTGAAATCTTCTGCTCAGTGTGCAGCAGCAGCAAAGAAAGTAAATAAAATAGGATTATTAGGAAAGGAATGGAAAATAAAACAAAATAGCCTAGTGCCTCTATCGCTCCATGATGCAACCTCATCCTGAGGTCACATCTCAAAAAAAAAAAAAAAAAAAGCTATAGTAGAATTAGAAAAAGTACAGAGAAGGGCAAACAAAATGATGAAGGGGATGGAACAATTTCCCTATGAAGAAAGGCTAAAGAGGTTAGGACTCTTCAGCTTGGAGACGAGACAGCTGAGGGGAGATGGGAGATAGGATAAAGGTTTATAAAATAATGAGTGGAATGGAACGAGTAAATGTTAATTTGCTGTTTACTCTTTCAAAAAAGTACAAAGACCACAATGAAGTTACTAGGTGACATTTAAAACTAATAAGAGAATTTTTTTTTTTTTTTTTTACTGAACGCATAATTAAGCTCTGGAATTCGTTGCCAGAGGATGTGTTGAAAGCTAGTAGTTAACTGCATTTTAAAAGGTTTGGACGAGCTCCTGGATGGAAATCCCATAAACCATTAAGGAGGAGTTGCAAAAATCCACTGCTTACTGTTGGGATAAGCAACTTGGAATCTATCTACCCCTTGGGATCCTGCCAGGTACTTGTGACCTGGCTTGGACACTGTTGGAAACAGACAGAATTCTGGACTTGACGGATGGCAAGCCTTATGTTCTTATGATTTCAGTTTCCTCCCACGGGCAGGCGAATCCACTCCTAGGTTTAGTTCTCCAGTGCACGCCCGGGTCTACAGTTCCTCTGCTTTACTAGGAAAGGGGGAGAAAGTGGGAAACGAACTACAAATCCCAGCATGCATTCTAGGGAGAAGAAGACAGGCGAACAGGTAGAGAAAAAATAACCCCCGGGCCCGAATTGCTAAAAGCCTGAACAAGCCATGGATAAGAATACAGGATCCTACTTCCCCCTTACCTTTCTCAACAGGGCACAAAGGAGCACGCCGCAGGGGGCGTGTCGCGCGCTGATGACGTCACAGACAGCCGATTTCGGTCCGCGGGTCGGTGACGTCACGACGGCAGCTGGGGCAAGGGAGATGGAGTCGGGGAAAACAGGGCAACCGGACCGTCTAACCTTAAATCGCCCGCATGTCCACCAAAGTAAGAGAAACATCTCAAGACCCACCCAGCGCCCGACCACCGGCGCCTGAAATTTCTTCTACACGCCCCCTTCCGAAACCCCCCCTACGTCACGGCGTCACCTGCCACACGTCTTGCCGCTTCCTTCGCAACGTGGTGGCATCATTCCACCCCCCTCCCTAAATACCGAACGTGTCGACACCAAGGCGAGTGGGCGTGGCTCGCTCGTGTCTGGGATGGGAAGGTTAGGTGGAAGTGATGCAAGGACGGACGCGATGGGCCAATCGCCGGATGTGCTAGCGCACGTGACCGGAAGAACGGCATTTCCTATGCTTTTAAAGGGGCAGAATGGCTGTGTATTTCTTTCAAATGTTGGATGTATTTTCTCCGTAGATCCATTAAGCTCTCATAGAACTTGCATCACATGTACAACCTTGACTAATTATAGTTGTACCAACTATATGTTAGAGCAGCAGGCTGAGAATCAGGGAAGCTCAGGGTTCAAATCCATTTCTCCCACGGATGCTGCTTGTGATCTTGTACAAGTTATTTTACTCTCCGTTGCCTCAGTATAAACGATTGTGACCCACGGGCCCTAAATATAATCCATTTTGTATGGTTTGCCAGTCGGGTGGAATCTATACACAAACAAGTTTATATATGGCACGTAAAATAGGTTTGTGACATCACCATAATGAATCAGATGCAGCAAGCATTTGAAGTAATTGCTGATCCTTCCAGTAACCCTGGGGAAGGGGAGATGTTTTTATTATTATTTGATTCTAAACTGAATGGCGATCAAACTATAATAACAATAAAAGAAAAATTCTAGGATCAAAGAATAAAAGGTTACAAACATTAAAATAACATTTCAAAACAAGCATTTCTAAAAACAATGAAAAAAAAAATCAGACTAGACTAAATGATCCTCAGATACCGGAGCAAACATCCATGCTTTACGGAATTTCAGGTAATTTTTCTCTTTCCTGATTGTCAGTGGGACACTATTCCAGGATTCAGCTATGAAATGTGTGATTGAGAAGGGGCTGGGGACATTGTTGTTGCTGATCACACCTACCTGACCCAGAGGGTGCTGCAAAGGATCCCTCCCCCACTCACTGTGAGGGGAACACACACCAGACTGTGTGGGCTCTAAATGTGCCATTCTTCTGCACTTTCTTTTGGGGGGGGGGGGGGGGTGGAAGGGTGTTGTCCATGGTCCACTGAATTCTATCTTTCATAGGCTCAGCTTTTGATGGAGCTGTTAAAAACCTCACGAATATTATTAACAACGATCTTCCCAAAGATAATAATGAATCAACTAGATGTGAACTATGACCGTCATAATAGGCATCATCGTATAGTACTTACGACTTTAGTACTCTGCCTTCACGCTAAGAAACGCCATGATGCTGCCCTGATTAGTATGAGCCCTTGATAAAGGACCTCGCTGTCCGAAACACGGCCCCGTGTCGGGCAAGAATTGATTTCTGGGCATTGGTAATGTCACCTTGAAAATATTTGGGCAAGAATTGACTTCTATAAGTTGAAGATAAGTTAAAAATGTGTAATTAAACTAAGGCAATGATATAATATTGGTATTCATATTTTAATGGTGGTGGGCTGTTACTTATAGCAATATAAAAAAAACTTAAAAAATAGTTTCCATGACCAATGATTATATATAAGGCAGAGTACTAAAGTCATAAGTACTATACGATGATGCCTATTATGACGGTCAAAGTTCGCATCTAGTTGATTCATTATTATTTTTGGGAAGATCGTTGGTAATAATATTCGTGAGTTCTATCTTGTCAGCATTCCCATTCTACAATTTGGTCACCCTATGCAAGATTATTCAAGCTGCTAAAAACCTGCCACCTTTCTCAAGGTCATTATATATAGGTACCCTTATGAGCAATGTCTGTACTGTAGTGGAAGGGGTCTTCTGCAACCACCATTTCCCGGAATCCATAGCATTGGTAAAAACTCCCCTGTTGTCCTGTCATCCTTTCCATCTGAGAAAGCACTAAATTCCTCTCTCTAGGGTCCATCCAACTGTAAAGGGACCGTAATCTTCTCCTGCCCTCTATGGAGAGTGGCCATTTCACCTGAGAATTGCCCCCATTGCATCTATGGACTAAAACAGCAACCATCCTACTTTATACAGCTTTTCTAGGAAATGCAGGCATTACTAAGTGCCAGAGATGCAATGGGAACAAAGCATAGAAACACAGAATATCACCGTAGATAAGGATTGTAAGACCCACCTGGACTGCCCAATTTTATTTAGTTTGCAATGCCATAGACCTCAGTCAGATGTCCCTATGTCTGCGTCAGCACAGCACAACCATGTCCCTTCCACTGCGATGGAGGGATTCTCCCCGGGTCGATACATTGGAGGGGACTTTTTAGCACATGGGGGCCAATGTAATAAAGTGCACCCAGCCTAGTGGGGGTGGACGCGTGTTTTAGATGAACGTCCATAACTCCTGATGCAATAAGGGCATCAGTGTGTCCAAAACGTACATCCAAACTCGCACGTAGCTAATAGCGCTCATCACATGTAAATTCCAGGTAGACGAGGCTATTAACTATTAGTCCGTGATCCACGCTCGCCCAATGTGCCCTTGTTAATGTGGCAAATTTAACACCAGCCCCGGAGCTGGCATTAAGCCTTGCTGCATGTCAAGGGCTCACAAAAAAAAAAAAAAATCCTGCTTTCTGTGGTACCTCCGACTTAGTATCACACCGATACTAAGTCGGAGGAACCACAGAAAGCTGTATCATGACAAAACGAAAAGGGGGAAAAAAATTCTGGGTGCACAATTTATATGCTCCAGGCTATGTATATTGTGCCAGTAGTGGGATAAAATGAATGCTCGTACTGAGCGCCTGTTTTCCTAATCTGCACACAGCCTGATGTGTGCAGATTAGCCTGATGAAATGGACGTGCTAGGGATGACAATTTCCCCTAGCATGGCCTTTTTAACACGGCAGCACATGGTACCTATTGCACCAGGCGCCCCCAGGGGCTGCGGCTGTGCGCGCACTAGGAAAACGGGCTCTCAGCATGAGCGCCCGTTTTGCCATACGCTCTGATTGCGTCGGCCCCATGGTGTGGCACAGGACGGGGGAGAGATTCCAGGAAAACAGGCTGGCGCAACCGGAATGATTCCTTGCCGGCCAGAAAACATTTTGCTACCTGCTAACCCAAGAACAGCCCTGATAATTAAAAAAAAAGCAAAAAAGGCTGAGAATTGGTTTGTATCCTGTTCCGACATTGGTTACCTGGAGTGCTTGCCATAGTTATATCACCTCCAACTTCCCAGAGGCCTGAAAGAAGCCACTTTCGGGGCTTAAGAGCACAGGGTTTTGCCAGTTTAGTATATGAGATTACAATGTCCCTTCAAACAACAGCTCACACTCCTCATGAGAAAGGTGCTGCAGATTTTCCAAGATTTATGTTGGAGATTCAGGTGATCAGATTTGCAGATGACACAAAATTATTCAGAGTAGTTAAATCTCAAGTGGATTGTGATAAATTGCAGGAGGACCTTGTGAGGCTGGAAGATTGGGCATCCAAATGGCAGATCATTTAAGGTGGATAAGTGCAAGGTGATGCATATAGGGAAAAATAACCCTTGCTGTAGTTACACGATGTTAGGTTCTATCTTAGGAGTTATCACCCAGGAAAGAGATCTAGGTGTCATAGTGGATAATACATTGAAATTGTCAACTCAGTGTGCTGTGGCGATCAAAAAAGCAAACAGAATATTAGGAATAATTTGGAAAAGAATGGCAAATAAAACGGAGGATGTCATAATGCCTCTATATCGCTCCATGGTGAGACCGCACCTTGAATACTGTGTGCAGTTCTGGTCGCCGCATCTCAAAAAAGATATAGTTGCACTGGAGAAAGTGCAGAGAAGGGCGACCAAAATGATAAAGGGGATGGAACAGCTCCCCTGTGAGGAAAGGCTGAAGAGGTTAGGGCTGTTCAGCTTGGAGAAGAGGCGGCTGAGGGGGGGATATGATAGAGGTCTACAAAATCATGAAAGTTCTTGAACAAGTTAATGTAAATCAGTTATTTACTCTCTCAAATAGAAGGACCAGGGGGGAACTCCATGAAGTTAGCAAGTAGCACATTTAAAACAAATCAAAGAACATTCTTTTTCACTCAGTGCATAGTTAAGCACTGGAATTCATTGCCAGAGGATGTGGTTAGTGAAGTTAGTGTAGCTGTGTTTAAAAAAGGATTGGATAAGTTCTTGGAGGAGAAGTCCATTACCTGCTATTAAGTTCACTTAGAGAATAGCCACTGCCATTAGCAATGGTTACATGGAATAGACTTAGTTTTTGGGTACTTGCCAGGTTCTTATGGCCTGGATTGGCCACTGTTGGAAACAGGATGCTGGGCTTGATGGACCTTTGGTCTGACCCAGTATGGCATGTTCTTATGTTAAATGAGGCTTTCAGGTGTGGAACATGCCAGAGACTCCAGGAAATGGTAAAAACAAAACAAAACCTCAGAAGACTGGGGACTTGGGAGGAATGCAGATGGCAAATGGTGGCTCGGGGGGTGGGGATTAATTCACCTCCTAGAGCCTGTTCCGAACTGCCCCCCCCCCCCCTTGCTGCAAGCTCACAACGCCCCTCTCTGGAAGGACCGAGCGCCGAGGCCAAAGCATTCCTTACCCACCTACCTAGAAGCCTCGGCGAGTACGAAATGCAGGGGCAACAGCAGCGGGGGCTCCCAAGTCCCATCGTGCAATCAGGCATGGCATGGACCCGCTCTGCCCTCCTGCAGGTCACCGAAGGGAGAAGGGGGTCAGCACAGCCCGAGAGGATATGCCCCCTCCCCCGCCCCATGACGTTCCATCTGAGAAATGGTTTGGGAAGGGTAAACCCTCCCTTCTTGGCCCTTCCGCTTCCCCTGTAGGGTTGACATCACCACACCCAGCCGCTGGTTCTTGAACAGGACTGCAGATTTTATTGGGGTTTTTATACAGCTCGCTACACGCCACCCAGCCCGGCAGCCCTGACCCTCCCCCCCCCCCCGGCGGGTCCTGGTCTCGTGCCCGCCCGCGCCCCCCTCTGCTCCCGGGAGCCGGGCTCTTGAGGCTCATGCAACACCTCCGGCAGTCCTGCTCACGTGGCAGGGAGCAGATCAGGCGAGGTACGGAAGGGGGCTCAGTTGAAGGTGATGGCGAGGGAGGGAGACGTGCTTGCTTATGAATTTTTCTGCCAGCTCTCTCTTATTGGAAATAAAATAGAGGGGGAGGTATAATCCAATAAGAGGGTGGGAGGGGGACGGGACATGTGCCAGGGGAGCGCCTAGCTGGAGTGAGGTACATCTGTATAGACTTTTCAGTTCCATGATGTGCGGTGAAGCCAGAGAGGACTCTTATCCATGGGTCACCCTCCGACTGCACCCAAGTCCTTTGAAACACGGCTTGCTCTGCCTCTTGCAGACTGGATCTGCTTTATTTAGTGGTCTCAAGCAAAGAAACCCCCCAGAATAATATTCTTGCTACACAGTAAATGACACAGTTACTGCAGAGTGGAAATAGAGCTGGAAGCTCAGGCTGATGTCATTACAGAATGACTGGCCTGCCGCTGTCCAGTGAGGTAAACACATCCTTAGCTTCAAATGCTGTCTTCTCACTGCAGTAACCACATGGTGGAATACAGATTTCTAGCTAGCAAACTGGGACAGATGGGAGCTGGGAGCTGCAGGGCAATCACACACATAGCCATCCTTGCTCTTGTACTGCAACTGTACTGGTCCCTTTGCTACCCTTAACAGATCCCCGGCTACCTTGGAAAGCATGATGAAGATTTTAGTCAAATGCAGGAATCAATCGATGGCTTATAGCCAGCCAATTAAAAGCATCCTGTGGACAAAACTCAGTTCACATCCATTTCATTAAAACAAGGACTGATCTCCTTTATGACCGGGGTGGCATCTGTCTGAGCCAAACAGGGTGTGCCACAGTACGGTGTCCCGGCTCTCTCATCCGTGGCCTGCGCCGCATCCGAAGCCCAACCAAGCTCTTCCCGGCGTGAGATACTGCAGAGCTAACCAAACTTCTTAATATCAAGCTGTGTTTTCCCCCCAGCCTGCAACAAATGTTTCAGGAAGGGAGTCCCGGGCTTTGCTGCTTGATGGCATGCATTCTTTGCGGGATACAATGCCATTTCTTTAGGACTAGAGGTAACCAAACAAGACGGGTTTTGACACAGAGAGAACCTGTCCGGGCCTTACGCCACGCAGGCTCCTGCACTTCCTGATTTTCCTGCAGGGCCAGTGTACCCATGGGTGTAAAACCCAGGACTGGATCAGGCTGTCCCAAAACTGCGTTAGCCCAGCGTGTAAACTAGATGAGGACATGGCTGTTACACTGAGCTCCCATGCTTTGGACATGAAAGAACACAGCTTGGTCTTCCCCCAACCACATAGGCTCTGCAGGATCTCTCTAGGGGCGAAATCACGGGAGAGAGAGGGGGGGGGGGAACGTCTCCATCCAATATCGGGAGGGAGGTTGGGGGGAGAAGACTTTCTGACGGCACCGAGTTCATTCCGTGTTGTCCTCCGCCGGCGTGTCCTTGGTGGTGTCGCTCCAGTCGCTGCTGTCCCCTGCTTCCCGCTGGTAGAAGGTCTCCCGGATGTGCTTGCGCTTGATGTGCCGGCGGAGCGTGTTGCGCTCGGTGAAGCGCAGGTGGCAGAGTTCGCACTGGTAGGGCTTCTCGCCCGTGTGCACCCGCTGGTGGCGCAGCAGCTCCCCGGACTCCCGGAAGCCCTTCAGGCAGATGGCGCAGCGGAAGGGCCGCTCCCCGGTGTGGATGTGCTTGTGCCGCTGCAGGTGCGAGGAGCGCTTGAAGGTCTTCCCGCAGGCCTTGCACTCGAAGGGCTTGTGCTCCGAGTGCGTGATGCTGTGCCGCTCCAGGTCGGAGAGGTACAGGAAAGTCCGGAAGCAGACCAGGCAGTAGTGCAGCTTCCTGGGGCCGGGCGGCGGCGAGGAGGAGAGCAGCGGAGGCGGGGGGGCCTCTTCCGGGGAGCACTGGGGCTTCGCCCCTGCTGGGTTCTCCAGGTCTTTCTTCAGCACGGTGTAGGGCATGCCCTTGTCGTCGATCAGGAGGAACTGGCCTTCCCCCGTCGCCTCCTCTGAACTGCCCTGAGGCTGAACTGCTAAGGCCCCAGGATCAGGCGTGCGGGCCAGGGGGCGGCTGCTGCTGATGGAAGAGACCATGGATTGCTGCTGGGAAAGGGACTTCTCGGGGAAATGTCCGAAGCTAGTGGTCGCCTTTATGCAGTATGGGCCTCTGACCATTAACCCAGGGGACTGGGGGCTCCTGGAATACCTCTTCAGCGGCATCCGCCTGGGAACCCTCTGCCCGAGGATGGAATCTTCTAGGCCATCCTCAAGCGGCGGGCTCAGAGTCCTCCCACTGCTGGACTCTGGCACTGGATCCCTCCCCGTTGTCAGCATAGAATTAAGTAGTGGTCCCCAAGTGGTTCGCCTCAGAGGTTTAGGGAGGGGGTCTCTGGCTGACGCACTGAACTCGCTTCTGCTTGCTGGCCCCCTGTTGGTCAAAGTCTCTGGGCTTCCGGTCTCCTCGCGCTGGTGGGTGCCGCTGCCATGGTTGAAGAACGGCGGAGCGGGTCTGGCCCCGCGACGGAAAGAGGCCAGCTTGGCCAACGGCTGAGCGCGCAGGCCACCGCCGTCCTGCTGACTGACCCCTTGGTTCTTTGGCCAAAAGTGGAGGCGGCCACTGCCTCTGCCGTCCTCGATGCCGCTGCCGCCTCCATCCCACCGACCTTCCGGCTTCACGGCGTTTGGGCTTTCCGAGCTGCAGCTGCCGTCCAGCGCCAGGCCCAAGGCTCCCTGCTTCTCCTCTCTCTCTGGGCAGTAGCCGATGCCACCAAAGGTTGTACCAAAACTCCTTCCGCCGCCCGACTGCTCTGCCTTCTGGGGCTGGAGGCAGACGGCGTTCCGATTGGCTGATTCCATTGGGGTTTGCTGCAGCTCAAGTCGTCTAGTCGTACATTGCTGCCAAAACAACAAAGTTGCATACAGTTACGCTTATAGGCACAGGCTGGATGTGTGCACATCCTGATAGAATGCACAAATACCGGCTCCCTTCCCGGGAAACCCTCCCCCAGCTGTCTTTCCCGTACTTTGTATCTTTATATAGCAAACTGGAGCTATTATTAGAGACCTCAGTATTAAAGGTGGACAGGTAAGCCTATAACTAGAGTTTGCCAGGAAAGGCAGAAGAAACAAACGGACAAAGATACTGAAAAGATTGACAGTGCTCGGTTTACAATGTCTAATGCACAGACAAGCTAATATATTTTATCTACTTATAATGTCACTGCGGTTTCAAGAGCTCAGCGAAACAGCAAAATGCAGAGAGCGCAGGGGCTGAAAATACCAGAGGGAGACTCCAGCAAAATGCAGAGAGCGCAGGGGCTGGAAATATCAGAGGGAGACTCCAGCAAAATGCAGAGAGCGCAGGGGCTGAAAATACCAGAGGGAGACTCCAGCAAAATGCAGAGAGCGCAGGGGCTGAAAATACCAGAGGGAGACTCCAGCAAAATGCAGAGAGCGCAGGGTCTGGAAATACCATGGAGAGACTCCAGCAAAATGTAGAGAGAGCAGGGTCTGAAAATACCAGAGGGAGACTCCAGCAAAATGCAGAGAGCGCAGGGACTGGAAATACCATGGAGAGACTCCAGCAAAATGTAGAGAGAGCAGGGTCTGAAAATACCAGAGGGAGACTCCAGCAAAATGCAGAGAGCGCAGGGGCTGAAAATACCAGAGGGAGACTCCAGCAAAATGCAGAGAGCGCAGGGGCTGAAAATACCAGAGGGAGACTCCAGCAAAATGCACAGAGCGTAGGGGCTGGGATAGTGGCAGAGGTGGCCACATAAGCCCTCCCCTGCAGTCTGCTCTCATCCCAGGGATGCATCTGGTTTGTGAACAGAAACGGGAGGGAAGCACCAATTTTCACCGGTACCAAAATCAATAAATTACGGTCTGCAGTCATCTGCCCATGAAAAATTGAAATGCAAAAAACCCCCCCAAATATAAAGTCCTTAGCTTTTTGAGTAAAGCCAGGTGAGATTCCCCCTGCTTCAATGTAACTAGTGAAGCAGCAGAAAGCTTCTGGCTAAATGCAAACATTCAAAGCAAGAGCGAGCTGAATACCTTTCTTTCATTGTGATCCCAATGCAGCTGCTACCCAGGCTGGGTGGGAGGCAGCCGGTGGGGCTGGAATGGCAGTCCGGCAGGAAACCTCTGGCTCTACCTCTGGCTCCCTGCTGGATGCCTGGAACAAAGGAGCCTGGGCTCCCAGCGGGGCACTAGGACCGCAGGGGCGCTTCCGCCCAGCCAACCCGCTCACAAGAAGCCCGCTGGGTCCTATCGCCAGCGCCAGGTCAGCCCGCCCCTCCTCCCCAGGGCTGGTGGGAGGGGAGAAGCTGCCACCTCATTCTAGGTTGACTGAACAGGCTGATCCAGTCCTGGTTTCGCTCTCAACCGCTCCCCCCCCGCTGCATGTTGGGTAGCATAGTTCTGATTTTCTCAATTGATTTTTCCCCCAGCCTGAAGAAAATCTGAATTCCAACAGCCTGCCTGCACTGCAGTGCACGGGGAGGGAACAATGGGACCTGGATCGGCTTGGTCCATGGACCTGAGGTGAGGGGCAGGTTGTCACTCTACTGCCAACCAGCTACCTCACCCCAACACGAAGCCAGCCACCAGGGCTGACCATAGGAGGGTGAGGGGTCCAGGGTGAATAAACCGCAGTGGGGCACTGGAAGGAGAGTGCTGGGGATGTGACTATTATGGTGGTTCAGGACCCCCTTTCCAAAGTGTGGGACCCAGGGTGGTCACCCCATTTTACCACCCCCTTAAGAGAGCTCTGTCGGCCGCCAAGGAGACTCCAGTAAAATGCAGAGAGCACAGGGGCTGAAAATACCAGAGGGAGACTCCAGCAAAATGCAGAGAGCGCAGGGGCTGGAAATACAAGAGGGAGTCTCCAGCAAAATGCAGAGAGCGCAGGAGCTGAAAATACCAGAGGGAGACTCCAGCAAAATGCAGAGAGCGCAGGGGCTGAAAATACCAGAGGGAGACTCCAGCAAAATGCAGAGAGCGCAGGGGCTGAAAATACCAGAGGGAGACTCCAGCAAAATGCAGAGAGCGCAGGGGCTGGAAATACCAAAGGGAGACTCCAGCAAAATGCAGAGAGCGCAGGGGCTGAAAATACCAGAGGGAGACTCCAGCAAAATGCAGAGAGTGCAGAGGCTGAAAATACCAGAGGGAGACTCCAGCAAAATGCAGAGAGCGCAGGGGCTGAAAATACCAGAGGGAGACTCCAGCAAAATGCAGAGAGCGCAGGGGCTGAAAATACCAGAGGGAGACTCCAGCAAAATGCAGAGAGCGCAGGGGCTGGAAATACCAAAGGGAGACTCCAGCAAAATGCAGAGAGCGCAGGGGCTGAAAATACCAGAGGGAGACTCCAGCAAAATGCAGAGAGCGCAGGGGCTGGAAATACAAGAGGGAGTCTCCAGCAAAATGCAGAGAGTGTAGGGGCTGGAAATACCAGAGGGAGACTCCAGCAAAATGCAGAGAGTGCAGGGGCTGGAAATACCAGAGGGAGACTCCAGCAAAATGCAGAGAGTGTAGGGGCTGGAAATACCAGAGGGAGACTCCAGCAAAATGCAGAGAGCGCAGGGGCTGAAAATACCAGAGGGAGACTCCAGCAAAATGCAGAGTGGCTGAATATGCTAGAGAGTCTGCTATGTTTAGATTTATGTCAGCCTATCTCTTTTCTGAGTCCTACATGCCTTCCTGATCCGAAGGCCTCTGGGGAAGGAACCTGTAACTGGCAGATCCACTTCCATAGGTTTGGGGGAGATGGATCCTCCTCTCTCCATGATTCAGGATTCTCCTGCTCTCCTCCATTCTACCCTCCCTGCCCCAGTTTTTCAGAGATTATATTTCCCAGGACCTCTAGCATCCACCTTCTGAATTAAAATTCCTGGAGCTTCCAGGCAGGGAGGGAGACTGTCAGCTAAGCTAAATTGCAGGGTTGACTTGGCTTTTTTTCTGCTTCTGTCTCTGTGCACTTTTTGCCTTCTGAAATCTCATGGCTCGTGCCAACAAAGATGAATGCCCCCTGCCCCCCATCTGTTAGGGTTTGATAGTCTCGGGGTGGTGGTGGAGGTGTCCGGGAGGGCACAGAGTCTAACAGGATAAAGATCCTGCAATAGACTAAATGCACGATAGAATCTTTATGGGTAGAAATCCCAGGTGTGTTGCAGAAGAGTATAGCGATGGGAGTATACTACCATCCACCTGGCCAAAATGATGAGACAGACAGTGAAATGCTAAGAGAAATTAGGGAAGCTAACCAAATTGGTAGTGCGGTAATAATGGGAGATTTCAATTACCCCAATATTGACTGGGTAAATGTAATGTCAGGACATGCTTGAGAGATAAAGTTCCTGGATGGAATAGATGACAGTTTTATGGAGCAATTGGTTCAGGAAGCGACGAGAGAGGGAGCAATTTTAGATCTAATTCTCATTGGAGCACAGGATTTGGTGAGAGAGGTAACGGTGATGGGGCCGCTTGGCAATAGTGATCATAATATGGTCAAATTTGAATTAATGACTAGAAGTGGGACAGTAAGTAAATCCACGGCTCTTGTGCTAAACTTTCAAAAGAGAAACTTTGATAAAATGAGAAAAAGAGTTAAAAAAACCTGAAAGGTGCAGCTACAAGGGTTAAAAGTGTGCAACAGGCGTAGACATTGTTAAAAAAAATACCATCCTAGAAGCGCAGTCCAGATGTATTCCATGCATTAAGAAAGATGGAAGAAAGGACAAACGATTGCCAGAATGGCTAAAAATTGAGGTGAAAAAAGCTATTTTAGCCAAAAGATCTTCATTCAAAAATTGGAAGAAGGATCCAACAGAAGAAAATAGGATACTGCATAAGCGTTACCAAGTTAAATGTAAGACATTGATAAGACAGGCTAAGAGAGAATTTGAAAAGAAGTTGGCCGTAGAGGCAAAAACTCAAAGTAAAAACTTTTAAAAATATATCCGAAGCAGAAAGCCTGTGAGGGAGTCAGTTGGACCGTTAAATGATCGAGGGGTTAAAGGGGCACTTAGGGAAGATAAGGCCATTGCAGAAAAACTAAATGAATTCTTTACTTTGGTGTTTACTGAGGAGGATGTTGCGGAGATACATGCTCAGGAGACAGTTTTCAAGATGAACTGAACCAAATCACAGTGAACCTGGAAGATGTGGTAGGCCTGATTGACAAACTGAAGAGTAGTAAATCACCTGGACCAGATGGTATACATCCCAGGGTTCTAAAATAACTACAAAATGAAATTTCAGATCTATTTCAATTAATTTGTAACCTATCATTAAAATCATCCGTTGTACCTGAAGACTGGAGGGTGGCCAATGTAACCCAGATATTTAAAAAGGGATCCAGGGGCAATCCGGGAAACTATAGACCGATGAACCTGACTTCAGGGCCGGGAAAAATCGTGGAAACTGTTATAAAGAATAAAATCACAGAGCATATAGAAAGATGTGATTTGATGGGACACAGCGAACATGGATTTACCTCAGGGAAGTCTTGCCTAACAAATCTTCTACATTTGTTTTGAAGGGGTTAATAAACATGTGACCAAAGATGAACAGGTAGATGTGCTATATTTGGATTTTCAGAAGGCGTTTGACAAAGTCCCGCATGAGAGGCTTCTAAGAAAACTAAAAAGTCATGGGATAGGAAGCAATGTCATTTTGTGAATTGCAAGTTGGTTAAAAGACAAGAGAGTAGGATTAAATGGTCAATTTTCTCAGTGGAAAAGGGTAAACAGTGGAGTGCCTCAGGGATCTGTACTTGGACTGGTGCTTTTTAATATATTTATAAATGATCTGGAAAGGAATACAACGAGGGAAGTTATCAAATTTGCAGATGACAAATTATTCAGAGTAGTTAAATCACAAGTGGATTGTGATACATTACAGGAGGACCTTGCAAGACTGGTAAATTGGGCATCCAACTGGCAGATTAAATTTAATGTGGATAAGTGCAAGGTGATGCATTATAGGGAAAAATAACCCTTGCTGTAGTTACACAATGTTAGGATCCATATTAGGAGCTATCACCTAGGAAAAAGATCTGGGTGTCATAGTGGATAACACATTGAAATTGTCGGCTCAGTGCTGCAGCAGTCAAAAAAGCAAACAGAATGTTGGGAATTATTAGGAAGGGAATGGTGAATAAAACGGAAAATGTCATAATGCCTCTGTATCGCTCCATGGTGAGACCGCACCTTGAATACTGTGTACAATGCTGGTTGCCGCATCTCAAAAAAGATATAATTGCGATGGAGAAGGTACAGAGAAGGGCTACCAAAATGATAAAGGGGATGGAACAGCTCCCCTATGAGGAAAGGCTGAAGAGGTTAGGGCTGTTCAGCTTGGAGAAGAGACGGCTGAGGGGGGATATGATAGAGCTGTTTAAAATCATGAGAGGTCTAGAACGGGTAGATGTGAATCGGTTATTTACACTTTCGAATAATAGAAGGACTAGGGGGCACTCCATTAAAACAAATCGGAGAAAATTTTTTTTCACTCAGCGCACAATTAAGCTCTGGAATTCATTGCCAGAAGATGTGGTTAGTGCAGTTAGTGTAACTGGGTTTAAAAAAGGTTTGGATAAGTTCCTAGATGAAAAATCCATAAATCATTATTAATCAATAAAGAATAGTAGCTTGAGATCTATTTAATGTTTGGGTAATTGCCAGGTACTTGTGACTTGGATTGGCCACTGTTGGACACAGGATGCTGGGCTTGAGGACCCTTGGTCTGACTCAGTATGGCACGTTCTTATGTTCTTATGTATGTTTTGCCTGGGGGAGGGAATGGGGGTGCATAGGGATCATTGCTTCTTCAGCATGCAGGCTGCCAGTGCTCTCCCCTAAGGAAGAAAAGGGGTGGGGAGCTTCTGTGGCCAAGCGGGGGGGGGGGGGGGGGGGGGGGGGGGGCTATACAGGCCGATCAATTCCTGCTCTTCTCCCATTGCATGTAGGGAGTTGTAGTTCTGATATATATAATTTCCCCCACCCCTAAGAAAAGTGCAAGGGACAATGCAAGAATTGGTTCGATCTATTCGGATCCATCCAGGATAAGGGGACCACATTGGTCTCCCATCTTTGTGAGATTCAAAGCCGATCTGTGGAAGATGTTATGCAGTTAAGGGACAGAGGAGGGGAGGCCTCAAAATTTACTAGAAAGGGAGACTGTGGTGCCTGTGATCTGTGGCAACTTACACCCAGATGCTCAGTTTTTTTGTTTTGGGTTCTGGGGGATATTTACTCCGACCCCCAGCTAAGACATGGCTGCTCCATAATGCCCGACTTGGGTTTGCTTCCATGTACCGGATTAAAAAACTTTTTTTTTTTTTGCCCCTAACACGGTTTACTGCACAGTAGCAAGGGATGAGGAAGTTCAGAATGTGTTCTGGGTAAGAACTGATGCCTTGGGCCAATGCTTGTGTGTGCGCAGCTGCTCCAGGACACCCAGCTACAAAACGGTCTCAGTTTACCACATCAAATTAATTTGCTGAATATGGTTATTTTTCTTATTTTTAAAAAGTTGAGTACTGCAGAGAGAAAACAGAATTTGGACTTGGACCTTTGCACATTGTGGAGTCATCAAACATCTGGACAGCTGATGTCCAAGTGACATTATAAGCCAAATTCCTCCCTTTGTACAGAGTTTAAGCTATTTCAGTTTTTACAGCTGCACTTTTTTTTTTTTTTGCATTATTTTAAGCCCCTGCGCGCTCTGCATTTTGCTGGAGTCTCCCTCTGGTATTTCCAGCTCCTGCGCTCTCTGCATTTTGCTGGAGTCTCCCCCTGGTATTTTCAGCCCCTGTGCTCTCTGCATTTTGCTGGAGTCTCCCTCTGGTATTTCCAGCTCCTGCGCTCTCTGCATTTTGCTGGAGTCTCCCCCTGGTATTTCCAGCCCCTGCGCTCTCTGCATTTTGCAGGAGCCTCCCCCTGGTATTTTCAGTCCCTGCGCTCTCTGCATTTTGCTGGAGTCTCCTCTGGTATTTCCAGTCCCTGCGCTCTCTCTGCATTTTGCTGGAGTCTCCCTCTGACATTTCCAGCCCCTGCGCTCTCTGCATTTTGCTGGAGTCTCCCCCTGGTATTTCCAGCCCCTGCGCTCTCTGCATTTTGCTGGAGTCTCCCCCTGGTATTTTCAGTCCCTGCGCTCTCTGCATTTTGCTGTAGTCTCCCCCTGGTATTTCCAGCCCCTGCGCTCTCTGCATTTTGCTGGAGTCTCCCTCTGGTATTTTCAGTCCCTTCGCTCTCTGCATTTTGCTGGAGTCTCCCTCTGGTATCTCCAGCCCCTGCTCTCTGCATTTTGCTGGAGTCTCCCTCTGGTATTTTCAGCCCCTGCTCTCTGCATTTTGCTGGAGTCTCCCTCTGGTATTTCCAGCCCCTGCGCTCTCTGCATTTTGCTGGAGTCTCCCCCTGGTATTTCCAGCCCCTGCGCTCTCTGCATTTTGCTGGAGTCTCCCCCTGGTATTTTCAGTCCCTGCGCTCTCTGCATTTTGCTGTAGTCTCCCCCTGGTATTTCCAGCCCCTGCGCTCTCTGCATTTTGCTGTAGTCTCCCTCTGGTATTTTCAGTCCCTTCGCTCTCTGCATTTTGCTGGAGTCTCCCTCTGGTATTTCCAGCCCCTGCGCTCTCTGCATTTTGCTGGAGTCTCCCCACTGGTATTTTCAGTCCCTGCATCCTTTGCATTTTGCTGGAGTCTCCCCCCTGGTATTTTCAGTCCCTGCATCCTTTGCATTTTGCTGGAGTCTCCCCTCTGGTATTTTCAGTCCCTGCATCCTTTGCATTTTGCTGGAGTCTCCCCTCTGGTATTTTCAGTCCCTGCATCCTTTGCATTTTGTTGGGGGTCTCCTCTGGTATTGTCAATCCCCCGCCCCTAGACCAGTCTCCTGGAAAAGCAACATTGAAGCAGAGAACGTCCTGCAGAAACCCTTAGTCTGTGAGCTCGGAGGGCGGCAGGAGAAGGGGGGAGTTGGCTTGCGAGAGGCCAGTGCCGTGTGTTACTCGGGAACCAAGCTCGCAGCAGCAAGTTGCTGGTGGTGGAAATATCCTGTCACTCTTTTCCTGTGGCTGCAAGGGGAAAAAAAAAAAAAAAAACAGCTCAGGAGGGGGCGGAGGGAAAGCAGGAGAGAAAATAAAGCCTGGAGGAGGAAGCCCCAGCTGCTGACAGCCAGCTAGGAAAGGGCATGCAGGTAAATAATCAGTGAGCACCCAGGGACAGGCACTGCTAATGGATGGGGGGGAGGGCATCTCTGGGTTGTTTGCTTTCCCTTGCACTGTGCTTTGGACACAATGCTTAAGTGTTCCTCATTGCACTGCTAATATTTGGGAGACAGGTTGTGTGTGGGGCTGCCAAAGAGTGAACCGGTCCCTGGGGCTTCTTGAGGGTCTCGGGGATTGCAAAGCTTTTGGTGGGTGTCCTGCTGCAGTTGTTAGGGATTTCCATCTGGCATATGTGCCCTGGGGTGTGCTGTTTTTTTTTTGTTTTTTTTTGGGGGGGGGGAATGCCAGAGGCTAAATAATGAAAGAGGCGGCATGGGCTGGAGACTGCAGCAAAATGCAGAGAGCGCAGAGGCTGGAAATATTAGAGGGAGACTCCAGCTAAATGCAGAGAGCACAGGGGCTGGAAATACCAGAGTGAGACTCCAGCAAAATGCAGAGAGCGCAGGGGCTGGAAATACCAGAGGAGACTCCGGCAAAATGCAGAGAGCACAGGGGCTGGAAATACCATAGAGAGACTCCAGCAAAATGCAGAGAGCGCAGAGGCTGGAAATATTAGAGGGAGACTCCAGCAAAATGCAGAGAGCGCAGGGGCTGAAAATACCAGAGGAGACTCCAGCAAAATGCAGAGAGTGCAGGGGCTGGAAATACCATAGAGAGACTCCAGCAAAATGCAGAGAGCACAGGGGCTGGAAATACCATAGAGAGACTCCAGCAAAATGCAGAGAGCACAGGGGCTGGAAATACCATAGAGAGACTCCAGCAAAATGCAGAGAGCGCAGAGGCTGGAAATATTAGAGGGAGACTCCAGCAAAATGCAGAGAGCGCAGGGGCTGAAAATACCAGAGGAGACTCCAGCAAAATGCAGAGAGCGCAGGGGCTGGAAATACCATAGAGAGACTCCAGCAAAATGCAGAGAGCACAGGGGCTGGAAATACCATAGAGAGACTCCAGCAAAATGCAGAGAGCGCAGGGGCTGGAAATACCAGGGGAGACTCCTGCAAAATGCAGAGAGCGCAGGGACTGCAAATACCAGAGGAGACTCCAGCAAAATGCAGAGAGCGCAGGGGCTGGAAATACCAGGGGAGACTCCAGCAAAATACAGAGAGCGCAGGGGCTGGAAATACCAGAGGAGACTCCAGCAAAATGCAGAGAGCGCAGGGGCTGGAAATACCAGAGGGAGACTCCAGCAAAATGCAGAGAGCGCAGGGACTGGCAATACCGGAGGGAGACTCCAGCAAAATGCAGAGAGCGCAGGGGCTGGAAATACCAGGGGAGACTCCTGCAAAATGCAGAGAGCGCAGGGACTGCAAATACCAGAGGAGACTCCAGCAAAATGCAGAGAGCGCAGGGGCTGGAAATACCAGGGGAGACTCCAGCAAAATACAGAGAGCGCAGGGGCTGGAAATACCAGAGGAGACTCCAGCAAAATGCAGAGAGCGCAGGGGCTGGAAATACCAGAGGGAGACTCCAGCAAAATGCAGAGAGCGCAGGGACTGGCAATACCGGAGGGAGACTCCAGCAAAATGCAGAGAGCGCAGGGGCTGGAAATACCAGAGGGAGACTCCGGCATTATGAAGACGGAGAGCACAGTATCCCTGAGATGAGGATGCAGCGAGGATCTTCCCTATCCCTACTCTTCTTTGGTCTGGCACTGAGCCTGCTGAGTATTCTTATTTCCTCTCTGGGCGTGATGAATTTTCATCTTCGTTGCAGAGATGCTCTCGCCTCTTCTCGTTTTGGATGACTTTAAGCTTTACAGCTCCTGAGATCACCCTTTAACGAAGCGCTCTGGGCAGCGAAGGGGTTATCGGGTGTTGTCAGGATGATGTTTTACCTGGGTGAATTCCCGTTAAAAGAATGCCCAGGTACCATTGAAAATGCTCTCTCCGACTTGGGGCCGCAGCGGAAAGGAGCTCGGGCCGGAAGGCAGATACCAGTAGTTAGGGCTGGGTGAAGGTGCACTAGCGCAGCGTAGGTTACCCAGAGAGAAAAGGCCCAGCGAAGCTACCCCAGGAGGCATGAATCGATTTCGGAAAACCCCTGAAACACCACAAAAGAAAATGCAAGCCGTCGATCAGCTCGCAGGCTCCCCCCCCCCGGTCTCCTCTAGTTTGGAATGGCAGATTGACCCGATAACAGTCGGATGTCCAAAGAGGAAGATTGCTCCGTGCCCCGTAGAGTGAGGCGTAAGAATCAGCCTGCGGGCCGAAGGAGGCGTGGGCCTTTGAGAAAAGAGATGGTGCTTCCCGACCTGCCGGCATGGGCCTTCAGGCATCCCCGGGAGCGTCAGCCGATCCCGGTCCTCCAAAAGCGCTGCAGTGCGGAAGTCCAAGGAAAGCTGCTGGAGGAAGCCCACGGGGATCAACCCTAGGAATGGTTACGGCCAGGCGGGCTGGGGAGAGACTGGTCATGGCTACAGGGGGACAGGGCACGATGGGCAAGAGGGTTTGCAGCCGGCACGGGAAGGAAACCGGTCGAGCGGATAAATGCAGACCCTCTACCACAGGGCTCGTCGCTGGGATGTCGGAAGGGCTGCGCAGAGGAAGGCACGAGAAGCTGGACGCTGTGCGAACACTATAGCATCTCTGTCCCAGAGCAGCACTGGGATCACGACCCCGAGAGAGACGCGCAGAGAATGAAGACGTTGGGATCACCCGGGACATCCCCATTCCCACCGATAACAAGAAACCCAGAGACAGCGGTAAAGCAGAAAATCACAAGGATAGCATCGCTGATAGGCGGGTCGGTACCAAGCGGCTGTTCTGTGGATCGTATGGAGAGAGAGAGAGAGAGAAGATCCTCAAGTAGCAAGAGATGCAATCAGAGACCAAGAAAATGTGGCAGAAAGATACAGAAATATCCCTAATTGTATTGGGCCCCACCAGCCTGATTAAGAAAAACTTCCAGACACATCCAGACCCCTCACCTGTCCATTCCACACCCTGTGAGCTCCAGGCGGAGGCGCTCTTTAGCACAGAGCAAGTATTAAGAAGAGCGATAGCAGTGCATTTGGGCCTGCCCCGGCTTGCGAGTGAAGTTTGCCCCCCCTGGCAAGGTTTGCACAAAAGTAGCCCGCTTTGTGATGCTTTCCTGCGGGAGCGCGCAATCCAGCGAGCGGACAAGCCCACGGGAGAGATCCGCGGTGCATCTTAGGCCGCTAAGGGAACTCAGGAGAGGCTCTGTCGGGGTGGCTGAAGGGGACTCGTTCGAGAGCTCTCGGGTGATGGGAGGAGGGAGCTCCCGGGGGATTGCAGGAGGCGCGCAGGTCATCCGTACCGGTGGTAGCAGAGAGGAGGCCGGAAACTACTGGCCGGATAGCACAGACGAAGGAAAGGAGGGGGAAGCAGCTATAATCCAGCGGGTTGCAGGATCCGAGGCAGGAACGTTTTTACCACCCGGAGATTGTGTCAAGCAAAGCTGCTCGATTTTTGTTTTCTGGATAGGGCGATACGAGAATTAGATCAAGGACATGCGCTGGATGCGGCCTACTTGATTTTCAGCAAAGCTTTCTGACACTGTCCGGCCTAGGAGGCTCATTACTAAACCGAGCAGCCTGGAGGTGGACTGGGTCAGTAAATGGTGGCGTGGCATTCGACAGAGGTGGGGTGGGAAATGGAAGTCACTCAGAGGAGAGAGAGGCGATAAGTGGAGTGCCTCAGGGGACCGGTTCTGTGCAATATTCTGGTGAGCGACATTGCGGAGGGGTTAGCAGGGAAGCGTTTGTCTTTTGGAGAGTGATGCTAAGATCTCCAGCAACAAGTACCTGGAAAGTACCCAGACATTAAATAGATCTCATGCCACTAATGCCAGCAACAAGCAGTGGCTGTTCCCTATTGATTAACAGCAGTTTATGGTCTTCAGCAGAAATGTATCCAAACATTTTTTAAACCCAGCTACACTAGCTGCCTTATCCTCATCTTTTGGCAACTAATTCCAGAGCTTAATTGTGCGTTGAGTGAAAAAGAACTTTCTCTGATTAGTCTTAAATGTGCTACTTGCTAACTTCATGGAGTGCCCCCTAGTCCTTCCATTATCTGAGAGAGTAAATAACTGATTCACATCTACTCGTTCAAGACCTCTCATGATCTTAAACACCTCTATCATATCCCCCCCCTCAGCCGTCTCTTCTCCAAGCTGAACAGCCCTAACCTCTTTAGCCTTTTCCCAGTGTGCACAGACCGCGGGGTGATCATGTCCGATGGCCTCCAGGTGGCGACGCAGTGCGACAAGGCGGTGGGCCAGAGCCGGAGGGATGCAGGGGTGCGCAGGGAAAGGCATAACCGGCAGCCGGAACACCGAGTCCAATTCTGGAGGCCGTACCTCCGACGGCTAGAGGCGGTCTAGAGAGAGGCTACCAAAACAGTGGCAGGGTCTGTGCTTTCCATGAGATGAGTCTTCGGGACCTTAAGCTGTGGAAACCTGCAGGAGAGGAGCATGATGGAGACATTCAGGTCTACCTCAGACCCAAGAAGCCCAAGTGTTCCTTGGCGGGGAAGGTGCATCATGGCATGAAACCCCAAGGAGGAAGACGTCGGGGGAACGTGGCCAAATCTTTGTGGAGCAGCCCTTTGGGGCAGAGGCAGTGGAGGCAGCGACAGAATTCTCACGGAGGCCCGAGATGGAGCACAGAGGGTCCCGGCGCGCTGAGAGCTGCAGGGGAAAGTAGTGACGGTCGCCGCTAACAGAGTGGCAGGAACAACGGCGTCCACTGGCGAGTTGCCAAGCCCCCCCCCCCCCCCACGTCTCTCTTAAGTTTGTTCCGGATCATTTCCCCTTCGCATGTCTTCATGCTCTCGGCTGCTCCTCTGCCACCCTCTTACCGCTCTTTCCCGGTTCTCCTTCACACCAGGGGTGGGGGATTTTGGATGTAACCGCTCGCCTGTCCAAACCCAAGCTTAAGGCGAATTACATTTTCAGGTGCAATAGGTAGGTCCCTGCCCCAGAGGGCTTACAGTCTAAAAGGCAGTGATTTACTAAGGCTCTTCACCCAGTCTGTATCTATGGGTAAAATCAGGCCCGAAGTTTGTACCTGAGGCAACGTAGGGGAAAGAGACTCGCCCGCGGCCACGAGGAGCGTTAGTGGGAGGGGTGGGATTTGAACTCTGGTTCTCAGCCTGCTGCTCTTAACTGCTTGGCTACTCCTGCTCTCCTCTCCCCTTAGCCCTGTCGTTTTGCCCGCTGTTTGGTGGAGCTGACGGTCCAGGACCCGGCACGGTGGGGGAGGGGAGTGGTCCTGGTTCGGGAGCAGAGGGCACAGGAGAGTGAGTGGGTGGCGTGCGGGGAGGATCTTTTAGCAGCATACCAGTAGGCTTGGCTGGCCGTGGTTTGATATTGCAACTGCCAGCTTCGCCAGTGCCCCACAGCGAAAGAGAGCCTGGGATGGCACCCCCCCCCCCCCCCCGTTATCCTAACTGCGAAGCGCCCAGCTTTCTGGGATAGCTTTTGGTCAGCTCTTCTCGGGGGTAACGTCTGTCTGTCTGTCTGTCTCTTCTTTTCTTGCAGACTCTACTCTTGGGCAGAGTGGTGGGCAGAGCAAGGCAGGAGACCGATGCGAGCGGGCACCCTTCGCCTCCCAAATGTGACCCCAGAGTGGGAGGGAGCTTGATGGCAGGGGTCTAAACTCCCCTCCCCCCCCCCCCCCCCCCGAACCTGGATTTGCTTTTGCCCCTGCCGAAGTGGAGTAGGGGCAGGAAGAGAGAGGGAGACACCCCCCTCCCCCGATGGAGAGAAACAGCAGCTGTGGGCTCGGAATGACGCTCCCGCCCTGCCTCCGCGGCAGCGACGCGGGCCAGAGGCAGGCAGATGGGTCCCAGCGCGACTGGAAAGGTACGTGAAACGGAGCCCCCCCGCCCCCGCCCCGTGTTGTTATAGCTGGGAAAGGCTAAAGTCGGCCTTCTGTGGTACATTTTGCCACAAGGGGAGACCTTGGTTTGATGTATGTCGCTCCCCTTGTTGGCGGGGACTGGGGGGGGGATGCTGCAGTGGTAGCACTCACAACCCATGCGGGGGGGGGGGGGAAGAGGTGTGAGGAAGGAGTCCTAGCCGTCGTGCAGCGGTGCCACCCAGTGGCACACGCATGTGGTCATCAATATCTTGGCTAGTAGGCTACAAAGAAAAGGCTGGACACACAGGGGTCCATTTCAGCCGCTGTGTGGCTCAGCTAAGTTAGCCCGGGTATGTCCTAAACCAGTCAGGTTTAGGACAGCCCTGCAGCCCGGCCAGAGCTAGCCGGGTAGGTTAGTCAGCTAACTCCAAACACTGGAGTTTGTACCTGAGGCAATGTAGGGGAAAGAGATTCGCCCAAGGTCACGAGGAGCGTTAGTGGGAGGGGTGGGATTTGAACTCTGGTTCTCAGCCTGCTGCTCTTAACTGCTTGGCTACTCCTGCTCTCCTCTCCCCTTAACCCTGCCGCTTTGCCCGCTCCTCCTCTCCCCTTAACTCCAAATATTGGAGTTGACCGGTTAACTTAACCGGCTGGCTCTGCTCCTCCTCGGAAACGCCTCGTCCCTGCCCCCGGAATGCCCCCAGGTTATCCGGCTGGAACTTAGCTGGATAAGGGCCAAATACAGCCGGGTTAGCCACTGTAATGGAATTGTTTCTGACTGCTCCGGCTGAGGATGGGTGTGGAGGTTGGGCCATGTGGATTCAGAGTTCTCACCCAGACACAGGACTAGTCTGAAGGCCACAGGCCGACCTCCGACTGGCTCCTATTTACCATTTTGCACTGGGAAATGCTTACGAACAGGCAAGAATCTGTTTACTGTACTTATGCCAGTTGTTCCATGGTGAGAAAGTAAGCAGTTAACTTATACTAAAAGCCAGAGGGAGAGTGAAGGCCACACAGCTGCACCTGAACTTGATAAGAACTCAGAGGGAGAGGCCATCGCTGCCTTTCCCAAGCATTTAGTGTAGAAGGAGAAATAACCGCTAGAGAGAGAGAGCGAGCCCTGGATGTGATAGCACAGGCTAATCCTTCGGAAACATGCAAGCATTTTAGGTATCTATGTAGCAATTGTTATTGTCTACCGTAACTTCTGTCCTCCTATTGCTCAAATAAACTTTCTTTCTTACCTGGAACCATGAGGTACTGAATCCAAGTTTGTGTGTGGCTACTTGTGTGGGCATAAGCCCCCCCCCCAGGTCTAATCCCAATAATTGGGGGTGCTTGCATTGGGTAACCCCCGAGGCAGGCCTGTGTGCATGCAGGCGATGAGCCCCTCAGGTAGCCCCCAATATAGACCTCCGAGCCCCTGGGAAGAATGCCAGTGTGCACTGTCTGAAGCCAGAGCAGCCATTTAGGCGGATAACTATGATGTTATCCGTCCGAATGGCTTTTGAATATCGACCTCATAGCAAATACCTTCCCCCCACGTTAAAAAAATGCTTTATATATTCTTTTAGGGGTCAGTCATATAGAACATCCTGTGTCACCTACCCCACAGAGGTCAGCTCCAGCAGCGTTTCGGCTTGGCTGGTCCCATTTCAGGGCCGAAGCCCCTCCGCACCTCACGCGCGTACGGATAAAACGAAAGAGGAAACAGTCCCCATCAGTCCAGGCCAGCCAGCCTTTCTTTGCGCGATTTCTCACTCCGCTTCTTTTTTTTGCCTTGGCACAGGCGTTGGCAGGACTGCTGTACTGTGTGGGGTTTGTTTCCTCCTTTTCTGTTTAATCGCTTTTCCCCGTGCTTGTTTTCTGAATCGTAGCACCCTGTTCTGACCAGAACACACTTTCTCCTTGCATAAAATCAATCACTATTCTTCTCTGTCTATACAGATGTCTAAAATAATGTAGAATATAGATTAGCATAATGATTAGATATCTATACAAGTGTTCCTCTGGTCCATAACTGATATACATTTAAAAAATGAACAAAAGTAACAACAACGTATATGGTTGTATACTATTAAGTAATTAACAGAAAGCATAAGGAAACTTAGCAAAACTCTCTGTAAACTACATTGACAGTGTATTAGATGTCTCCCGTTGCCAGCTGCCTCAGGACTCCATCTCATGGTGGCTGAAGGGGCCTGCAGGATGGCCACCATGGATTCCATGCCGCGGCAGCCAAAAAGGGAGAGGGTTGCCAAGTATTCCATCCCACATCAGCTGAAGAAAGGGGTCTAGGGATGGTTGAAGAAGAGGGCCTGTGTTTGTGTGTGTGTGTGTGTGTGTGTGTGTATGTAAATGTGTATGAGGGAGCCTCTGTGTATGTGTGTGTGGGGGGGGAGCCTATATTTTTGTGTTTATGTATCTCTGTGTATATGGGTGGGGAGAGCTTGTGTGTGTGTGTGTGTGTGTGTGTGTGTGTGTGTGTGTGTGAGCCTGTATATATGTGTGTGTGTGTGTAAATGTGTATGAGGGAGCCTATATTTTTGTGCGTATGTATCTGTGTGTGTGTATGGGTGGGGAGAGCTTGTGTGTGTGTAAGAGAGCCTGTGTATATGTGTGTGTGTGTAAATGTGTAAATGTGTATGAGGGAGCCTATGTGTGTGTGTGTGTGTGTGAGCCTATATTTTTGTATGTATGTATCTGTGTGTGTGTGTGTGTGTGTGTAAGAGAGCCTGTGTATATGTATGTGTGTGTGTGCCTGACAGAGGGCTTTGCAAATAGAGTGTATAGTGAAAAGTGTTCTACATTGCTCCGGTTGTCTGATTCCCAGCTGATATAAATGTTCAAAACCAAACACAAGTGCAAAAAATCAGTATTGTTTTAATGTAGCGACAAGTTACGAGAAGAGCCTTTGTGGGTGAGAGAGCAGGTGTGTCCGTATGGGAGCCTAACAGAACAGCGCTCTGCAGACGGACCATATTGCCTTGGCGCAGTGCACCTGTCATGGTTCTGGGCGCCACCTGGTAGCCACAGGCAGGCATGACAGTGTGACTGACAGAACCGACTGACCCACACAAGCCTTTGATTAATGTATATACCGTACACAGATATAGATAGATAGATAAGACCTGAAGGCTTGTGTCGGTCAGTGATGTCGTCATGCTCCCACAGCTATAGGCAGGCATAGGCATACACAAGCTTGCACAAGTGCACAAAAGCTCCCACACGCGCACACACCGGCTCGCACACTCCTACACACGGACAGAGGCAGACACAGGCTGTTATAGACCAGACTTCCCAAGCAATGCCAGGCACTTTTTGCTAGTGTACATATCTATATATATATTTTTTTTAAATATAGATTATTATAATAGAGTTTTTAATGAGTTTTCTTTCTTTGCAGAAGGAGCTGCCGATGGTGAGGACCAGGGCTGCTTGGGATCAGCTCTGGAGGAAGAAGGGACAGAGATTTACATCCTCTCTGATCAGGAGGGTGGCAGCGGTGAGGAAGAGGCCCTGGACCATTTGGAGTTTGTGCTGGGGGAACGTCCCCTGCAGGCCTCCAGGGCAGCGGAGGACAACCCCAGACCGGCACACCAGCACCACCATCGGCGCCACTATGAATGCGAGGCCTGCGGGCGCCGCTTCTCCGACCCGTCCAACCTGCGCCGCCACCGGCACATCCACACGGGCAGGCGGCCGTACCCCTGCGAGACCTGCGGGGCCACCTTCCGCCAGAAGTCGCAGCTGGAGCGGCACCGGCTGGTGCACACGGGCGAGCGGCCCTTCCAGTGCGCCTTCTGCCCCAAGGGCTTCCGGGACTCCACCGAGCTGCGGGTTCACTACCGGGTGCACACTGGGGAGCGCCCCTACCGCTGTGCCGAGTGCCAGCGCACCTTCTCTCGGGTCTGCTACCTGAAGAGGCACCGGGAGAAACACCGGGCCCTGCCCGAGCCCACCTCGGACCTGGCACGGGTTACCCCAGCTCCCACCGCCCCTCCCGGCGGGGGCTTCCCCTGCACCTTCTGCAGCCGCAGCTTTGGGTGCAAGAAGCAGCTGGAGCTGCACCGGCGCGGGCTGCACCTGCGGACCGGCCCCTCCGGGCAGCGGCTGTACGAGTGCGGCGACTGCCGCAAGCTTTTCAACAACTCCTCCAACCTGCGGAAGCACGCGGTGATCCACACGGGGGCCAAGCCTTTCCGCTGCACCGTCTGCGGGCAGCGCTTCCGGCAGGCCACGCACCTGGAGCGGCACTACCTTATCCACACGGGGGAGCGGCCTTTCCCCTGCCCGGTCTGCGGGAAAGGGTTTCGGGACACCAGCGACCTGCTGAAGCACCAGCGGGTGCACACGGGCGAGAAACCTTACCAGTGCCCCATCTGCCAGAAACGATTCAAGCACCTGCACAACGCCCGGGTGCACCACCAGCGCCATGCGGCCGCTTCTGCCGCCGAAGGGGAGGCTGAGGAAGCGGCGCCAGCCGAGCCACAGGGTGGCACCGGAGAGGAACGTCGTCATGCGATGGAAACACGCCCCGGGGAGCAGCACCCAGCTGCGATCCAGGTGACCGGGCCACGGTGGCCCGATTCGATCCACGCTGCCGCCGGGGCGCGCTGCCCAGACGGGTACCCTGGCAGCGGGGTGCAGGGCACGGCCCCCGCCCCTGAGGCTACCGAGAGACTCCGTTGCCCGGCGCCCCCTCCCCGGGGGAAAGAGGAGCAGCCGCCGTCCGAGCCGCTGAGGTGCAACTTCTGCCGCAAGGCCTTTGCCCGCATCTCCGGCCTGCGCCGGCACGCCCTCATCCACACGGGCCACCGGCCCTTCGACTGCCACCTGTGCGGCAAGACCTTCCGGCAGCTCTCGCACCTGGAGCGGCACAAGCGCATCCACACCGGGGAGCGGCGCTACCGCTGCACCACCTGCCAGAAGGCCTTCCGGGAGTCCAGCGACCTGCTGCGCCACCAGCAGGTGCACACCCGGGAGAAATGCTTCCGCTGCCCCCTCTGCCTGAAGACCTACACCCAGCTGCGCTACCTGAAGATGCACCGGCTCAAGCACGGCCTGAGCCCAGAGGAGGGGGAAGAGGAGGAGGAGGAGGAGGAGGTGGTGGTGGGGGGGGGACGACAGTAGGGGGATGCCGGCTGCCCTTCCCCGGCCTGGACGCAGCCACCCCGGCCCCCGCCGTCTTCCGGAGAACCGCAGGACTGAAAGAATCCCTGGAGGGGATCGAAAGGGTTTTATGGCAAAATAGACTTGGTGAAAGTGATGCTGGGAGGAATAAAAGCCTCAGAAACAGTATTAAGGGATTTGGGAGGGGGGCATTAAAATGCATTGGTATCTCCAAGCTTCTTTTTCCTGTTGGGTGGAGTGGAACCAATACTGTGAATGATTTGCTCATGAGTTGTTAACGCTTTGTTGAAGAGATTTGCAGAGAGTTGGGGGAGGGGGGGGGACGAGACGACTCGACCGAGTAGAAAATGCCTGGCGGCCATTGCCAGACCTGGCTTACAGCCGTCCCCGATGCATCTGTGGACTTCTGGTTCCTGCTTTGCCCCGAGAAACCTAAAACTACCGATCCATAGATGGGCCCCCCCCAAGGGAGGTAGAACCACAACTGGCTCAGCCCGGACCCTGCCACTGCTCAGGTTGCGATGCAAAGGAGGCGTAAATTGCGAAGCAAAACTTTTTCAAACACTTGAATTTCCCATGGTGGCGGCTTGCCAAAGGCAAGGAAAAATAAAACTATTACTTCTAGATGTTTCTAATGCAGTGACCGTGTGGACTCTGTGTGGAGGGGGTGGGGGGAAGGTACCCTGACACACTCTGAGGACGCACTTTATGTGGTACCATGGAGAGGGTTGGATGCCCCATCCAGGGGCATGAGACAGAAGGAACGGATGTACCTTCTGCCTCCCAGCGAAACTCAAACGGTCTGGCCTAAATATCCGTAGCTCAGGAGAGTGGGGAGAGGGGGAAAATGCTAATCATCTTGGCCTGTCCGCGATTGGGTGGTCACCTTTCCTCTTTGCCAGATGCACTTTGAGACGGGGTCGGAAACTTCATAAAAGAAGGCCCTGGAAGGGCTGCTGTTTCTCTGGTAACCCGGAAACTAATATCATCTCCCTCCAGGTCCAGGGTAGTTGGCCACCCTAGGAACTGGTCGCCAAACAGACCCATGACAAATCTTCCCCTGACTGTGAAGCTTCTGCAGGGCAGCCAGGGGCGTCCATTTTATGTGCTAGGAGCGGCCATATTGTGGGCCAGCAGCAGAGGAGTGATGTCAGTGGGTTCCACGTCTGCCCTCATGGAAATTAGCAGGGATGGGCTGACATCACTGACTGCTCTGCCAATATTTATTGCTCAGTATGGCTGTTTCTGGTCACTTTCATGTCATACTTGAGGAACCACTTGAGGCTGAATGTCAGATGGACATTTTTATCTGACTGAACCAGTGACCTTTTTTGTTTTGTTGTGAATTTTTGCTGTGGTAGCTCTCCTAGAAAAAGTGTTAAGAGATCTGTGTCACAAGATGAGTCTTGCTGGTGGGACTGGTTTTTAGCAGCGATGGAGGCAGAACAATCTCGGCACAGAACAGGGGAGGCCAAGAGGAACCATCCAGCTTTCAGAGTCCGTCGGCTTTCAAACTCCCAGTGAATGAGCAATCACTTGTTTGTGGTGACCCAGGGGAAGGTAAAAAAAAAAGTCCCCTTTTCCTAGCGTGTAGACAGATGGACTCAGGACTAGTGGGTTATGCTCCCCTGCCAGCAGATGGCGATGGAGCAAGCTGACGTCACAGAATATATAACCCTGCAGTGACCCCAGCCTGCCAGTATTCTCCGTCTCCAGCAGATGTGGTCGTGCATCTCCCTATGGGGATTGCTTTGAGCTTTTTGAAAGGAGACATTTGAAATTCTAAATTCATGAAAAGAAATTCCCACACTCCTGCGGTGATACCTAAAGGTCCCTCCCCCAGTTGGGAATTCCTGAGGTGATTTCTGTGGTCCCTCAGAGGTGGGCCTTGGTCCTGGGTTTCCCGGCATGAACTTAGCTGCTAGTTCAGCTGAAAGGCAGAGGGTGCAGGAGGCCGAGCACGGCGGTGACGGCAGATGCCCTCTCCCCCTGCAGCCGGAAACCATCTCTGTACTCAGCCGGTAAGTGCTGAGCTCAGGTAAGGTTAAAAAAAAAAAAAATAGAAAAGTTTTACCTTTGAAACGGAGACAGTTTAGAGGGGTTTCAGAACTTCCTCTGGTCTCCATGCTTGACGCACCGTCCCGACATTCATTCCCGCTCCCGTTGGAGTTGGGGAACTGGGCAGCCTGGCGGGATGGGCTAGGCCCCGCACTTAGGCTTTTTTCTTACACGCTGCGTGGTAGGCCACAGCGGCGGTTTTCGTGCGCTCCCGTGCGTGCTCTGCTGCCCTCTACAGGCCGTCGGTGTGTGCAGTGCGGTGTGTTCGGTTTTGGGTGCGCCTTTTTACGCACACAAGTTTTAAACTGTTCGCATGCTTAGCTTGGCGCACAGGTTGTGCGTGCGCCTTGCTGCACTTCCTTCTGTGGCACTTATTTTTTGTGCACATGGCCTTTTTGAGTGTGAGCCATCCAGATGCACGTTTACCACCACGATGGCACCAGTAAACAAGAAGCCTAAGCGTCTTCCTGTCTGTGTGGCCTGTCATATTAGGGCTTCTCAGCCTGACCTGGCTTCTAACCTGTGTCAGCGCTGCTCAGAGCTCAGGGACAGTTGTCTTCCTCAGATTTTGCTAAGCCTGCCTCCTCGGACGCCAGATCTTGGTTCTCCCTTGACTGGCTCTTCTGCTGGCGAGGGCAGTTCTGTGGGACCGGCTTCAGTTCCTTCTGGGCTTGGTCTGGACCCAGCTGCTTTTTCTTGGGTGGAATTATTTCAAGCTTTACAAGCCTTTCTTCAGGCGCAGTCCTCCGTTTCCCCCATTCCTGTCTGGTCGGACCCTCACCCGGTGGCTCCTCCCTCTTCCAGTCCTATGCGTAAGTGCCGGGGCTCGCCCCCAGCTCCCTGCGGGTGTTCCCGACAGGAATCCGGAGGCACCGATGATGAGGTTGATCCTAAATCTGTGGAAGATGGGGAAATTCCTCCAGGATTGGAGCCGTATCGAACCATGTTTAGATTCTTTCATAGGGATGAACTGCCGGCCTGTTGGGTATCTCTGGCTCGGATGCCATGTTGGAGCCGAGGAAGAATCCTATTTTGGTTTCCTTACGTAAAGCCTCTTGTTTTTTCCCGGTGATGGATGCCATTCAGGAATTGATTGATCTGGAATGGGATGCCCCAGAGGCAAATTTCAAAGGGGGTTGAACTTTGGAAGGCCGGTACCCCCTGGATCCGGCTGTGAGAGAGCGTTTGCGTTTTCCCAAAGTGTATGCTCTGGTACGTGCGGTGTCTAAGTGGATGACTATCCGCGTAGAGGGAGGCGTGGCCTTGAAGGATGTACATAATAGAAGGATTGAGGCTATTCTTAAGCAAACCTTTGAGGCAGTGGCAATGAATTTACAGATTGCCTCTTGTTGCGCCCTAGTGGCATGATCTTGTCTGCTTCTCTCTCAGGAGATTGATGAATCTCTTCTCCATTTTGGTCGCCCTTCTCTGTACCTTCTCCATCGCAATTATATCTTTTTTGAGATGCGACGACCAGAATTGTACACAGTATTCAAGGTGCGGTCTCACCATGGAGCGATACAGAGGCATTATGACATTTTCCGTTCTATTAACCATTCCCTTTCTAATAATGCCCAACATTCTGTTTGCTTTATTGACTGCTGCAGCACACTGAGCCGACAATTTCAATGTGTTATCCACTATGACGCCTAGATCTCTTTCTTGGGTTGTAGCACCTAATATGGAACCTAATATTGTGTAACTATGGCATTGGTTATTTTTCCCTATATGTATCACCTTGCACTTATCCACATTAAATTTCATCTGCCATTTGGACACCCAATCTTCCAGTCTCACAAAGTCCTCCTGCAATCTATCACAATCTGCTTGTGATTTAACTACTTTAATAATATTGTATCATTTGCAAATTTGATTACCTCACTTGTATTCCTTTCCAGATCGTTTATTAATATTGAAAAGCACCAGTCCAAGTACAGATCTCTGAGGTACTCCACTCTTTACCCTTTTCCACTGAGAAAATTGTCCATTTAATCCTACTCTTTGTTTCTGTCTTTTAACCAGTTTGTAATCCATTAAAGGACACCGCCTCCTATCCCATGACTTTTTAGTTTTCGTAGAAGCCTCTCATGAGGGACTTTGTCAAACGCCTTCTGAAAATCCAAATACACTACATCTACCGGTTCACCTTTATCCACATGTTTATTAACCCCTTCAAAAAATGAAGCAGATTTGTTAGGCAAGACTTGCCTTGGGTAAAGCCATGTTGACTGTGTTCCATTAAACCATGTCTTTCTATATGCTCTACGATTTTGATCTTTAAAATAGTTTCCACTATTTTTCCCAGCACTGAAGTCAAGCTTACCGGTCTACAGTTTCCTGGATTGCCCCTGGAGCCCTTTTTAAATATTGGGGTTACATTGGCCACTCTCTAGTCTTCAGGTACAATGGTTGAATTTAATGATGGGTTACAATAGACCTGAAATTTCATTTTTTAGTTCCTTCAGAACCCTGGGGTGCATACCATTCAGTTCAGGTGATTTGCTACTCTTAATAGTTTGTCAATCTGGCCTACTACATCTTCCAGATTCACAGTGTTTTGGTTCAGTTCATCTGAATCATCACCTTTGAAAACCATCTCCGGAACAGGTATCTCCCCAACATCCTCATTAGTAAACACGGAAGCAAACAATTAATTTAGTCTTTCTGTAATGGCCTTATCTTCCCTAAGAGCCCCTTTAACCCCTCAGTCATCTAATGGTCCAACCGACTCTCTCACAGGTTTCTTGCTTCGGATATATTTTTTAAAGTTTTTATTAAGAGTTTTTGCCTCTACAGCCAACTTCATTTCAAATTCTCTCTTCGCCTGTCTTATCAATGTTTTACACTTAACTTGACAATCCTTATGCTTTTTCCTATTTTCTTCATATAGATCCTCCCAATTTTTGAAGGATGATTTTTTTGGCTAAAATAGCTTCTTTCACCTTGCCTTTTAACCATGCCGGTAATCGTTTTGCCTTCCTTCCACCTTTCTTAATGCGTGGAATATATCTGGACTGCGCATCTAGGATTGTATTTTTAAACAATGTCCACGCCTGTTGTACACTTTTAACCTTTGCAGCTGCACCTTTCAGTTTTTTTTAACTGTTTTCCTCATTTTATCAAAGTTTCCCTTTTGAAAATGTAGTGTTAGAGCTGTAGATTTACTTATTGTCCCCCTTCCAGTCATTAGTTCAAATTTGATCATGTTATGATCACTATTGCCAAGTGGCTCCACTACCGTTACCTCTCTCACCAAATCCTGCATTCCACTAAGAATTAAATCTAAAATAGCTCCCTCTCTCGTTGGTTCCTGAACCAATTGCTCCATGAAGCAGTCGTTTATTCCATCCAGGAATTTTATGTCTCTAGCATGTCCTGATGTTACATTTACCCAGTCAATATTGGGGTAATTGAAATCTCTCATTATTATTGCACTGCCAAATTGGTTAGCTTCCCTGATCTCTCTTACACATGGGATTTCTACCCATAGAGATTCTACTGAGCATTTAGTCTCTTGTATGATATTTATCCTGTTGGACTTTATACCCTCACGGACATAGAGTGCCACACCCCCACCAAGTTGCTCCTCCCTATCATTGCAATATAATTTGTACCCTGGAATAGCACTGTCCCATTGGTTATCTTCCTTCCACCAGGTCTCTGTGATGCCAATTATGTCAATCTCATCATTTGCTGCTATACACTCTAACTGTCCCATCTTACTTCTTAGACTTCTGGCATTGGCATACAGACATTTAAAAGTGCGTTTTTTGTTTGTATTAACAGCCTTCTTTTCAGTTGATTATGGATAATTTGGAATTCTTTACCTAAGGTGATTTTTTACATATAGGCACATGGGCTACTTTTGCATTTATTGGAACCTCTCTGTTGAGATGCCCTAACTCTCCTGTTTCATTAGTATCCTTCAAAGATACATTCCTCCAAACCATGAGTGACTGTCGGCTTTCCCCCTTGTTCTAGTTTAAAAGCTGCTCTATCTCCTTTTTGAAAGTTAGTGCCAGCAGCTTGGTTCCACTCTGGTTAAGGTGGAGCCCATCCTTTCGGAAGAGACTCCCCCTTCCCCAAAAGGTTCCCCAGTTCCTAACAAAACTGAATCCCTCTTCCTCGCACCATCTCATCCATGCATTGAGACTCCGGAGCTCTGCCTGCCTCTGGGGACCTGCACATGGAACAGGGAGCATTTCAGAGAATGCTACTCTGGAGGTTCTGGATTTAAGCTTTCTACCTAAGAGCCTAAATTTGGCTTCCAGAACCTCCCTCCCACATTGTCCTATGTCGTTGGTGCCCACATGTACCACGACAGCCAGCTCCTCCCCAGCACTGTCTATAATCCTATCTAGGTGACGCGTGAGGTCCGCCACCTTCGCCCCAGGCAGGCAAGTTATCAGGTGGTCCTCACGACCACAAGTCACCCTGCTATCTACATTCCTAATAATTGAATCACCAACTATGACGGTCAACCTAACCCTTCCCTCCTGGGCAGTAGCCCTGGGAGACTTGTCCTCGGTGTGAGAGGACAATAAATCACCTGGAGAGCAGGTCCTTGCTACAGGATCACTTCCTGCCACACAGGGATAATGCTCTCCAACTGGGAGACCTTTCTAATCCAAGGCAGCACCAGGACTGCCAGACTGGATTTGGGACTTGGCTACTATGTCCCTGAAGGTCTAATCAATGTACCTTTTTGTCTGCCTCAGCTCCTCCAGGTCTGCCACTCTAGCCTCCAGAGATTGGACTTGTTCTCTGAGAGCCAGGAGCTCTTTACATTAGGTGCACACATATGATCTCTCACTGGCAGGTAAAAAATCATACATGTGACACTCAATGCAAAAGACTGGAAAGACCCCTCTTGTTGCTAGACTGCTGCCTTTATCTTCATTTTGTTGAGTTCCTAGTTAAGTTTAGGTTGCTAAGGGAGTTGGAATTATAGTGCTTTAAATGTATAGGTGTATTCACTAATTAATCTGCTAGTGATCTACAGGGGGATGATTAAACTCTCAATAAGGGCTGGTGCAATAGTATGATTTAGAAAACAGCCGGATTGATTTTTACTGAGAAAGTGTCTCTTGCCCAAAAATCAAGGGTTGAGCTAGGAGTGGGTGGGAGGGAAAGACAGACACTAGAATTAACTCCCTCTGGCTTGTTTATTATCTCAGAAATACCCAAACTCTAAAAAATATATCCCACTAATAAACCTCTCTCCAAACTTTTTTAAGAGAAGCGCCTGGTGACACACAAGGTGATCTCCCTATTGCAGGAGCTCGGTTGAGTGATGAACCTGGCCAAGAACAGTCTTCAGCCATCCCAGTCATTGGAATATCTGGGGGTCCAGTTCGACATGGGACAGGACACAGTTTTCCTACCAGAGGTTTGGATTCAGAAATTGATGTCTCAAGTGTGTCAGTTGGTGAAAACCATACACTTGACGGTATGGTCCTACCTACAGGTGCTCGGCTTGATGGTGGAAACCCTGGATGTGGTGCTGTGGACGAGGGCGCATATGCGTCCTCTTCAGCGCTCTCTGCTGCCTCGTTGGAACCTGCAGTCTTGGGACTATGCGGTTCAGCTCCACTTGCCGATGGAAATCTGCTCCCGCCTCCAGTGGTGATTGCAGGAGGATCATCTGAGAAAGGGAGTTCCCTTGTTCTCTCCGGCCTGGTTGGTACTCATGACAGATTCGAGTCTCCACAGTTGGAGGGCTCATTGTCTGGAGTTAACGGCCCAAGGACATTGGAATGCTGAAGAGTCCTGCTGGAACATCAATCACCTGGAAGCCCAGGCAGTACGGCTGGTATGCTTGCAGTTCAGCCACAGGCTGTGGGTTCAAATGGTTCGTGTGATGTTAGACAACGTGATGACAGTGGCCTACATCAATTGCCAGGTAGGAACCAAGAGCCAGCAAGTGTCACAGGAAATAGACCAGCTTATAGAATGGGCGGAAGGTTATCTGCGGATGATCTTGGCCTTTCACATTGCAGGAAAAGACAATGTAAGAGCGGACTTTCTAAGCAGGGAGAGTCTGGACCCAGGAGAGTGGGTGTTATCAGCCAAGGCATTTCAGCTGATTGTGGATCTCTGGGGTCTTCCGTTCCTAGACCAGAAGGTGACTGGTCTTGCAATGCGAAGGTTCTTCGATTCTACAGTCGCAGGAGAAATCCGAGGTCTCAGGGAATGATGCTCTTGTACAGGTCTGGCCGAAAAACAGGTTGCTTTATGCCTTTCTTCCATGGCCCTTGCTGGGCAGGATAATTTGCAAAATCGAAGGCCACAGGAGGCTAGTGCTCCTGGTGGCACCGGACTGGCCCAGATGTTCGTGGTATGTGGATTTGCGAAGACTCCTGGTGGAGACCCTCCTTCGCCTTCCACCGCACATAGATCTGTTACAACAGGGACCTGTTCTTCACGAGGATCCAACTTGGTTCTGTCTTACAGTTTGGCCCTTGAGAGGGCTCACCTGTTGAAGTGTGGTTATTCCTCTGCAGTGACTGCCACCTTATTCCGTGTTCACACATTCTTCACTTCCTTGGCTTATGTGCAGGTTTGGAGAGTTTTTGAGGCCTGTTCAGTTGAGATCCCACTCATTCTGGACTTTTTGCAGGATGGGTTGAATAAAGGATTGACCCTTAATTCCTTGAAGGTGCAGGTTACGGCTCTTACCTGTTTCAAGGGCCAGGTGAATGGTGGTTCATTTTCATCTCACCCTAATGTGATCCTTTTTTTGAAGGGAGTGTGGCATCTTAGTCCTCCCTTGAGGTTACCAGGTCCCTTGTGGAGTCTTAACTTGGTGCTGGATTTTTTGACCGGGCCTCTGTTCTGACCCCTGCGTAGCCTTTCCTTGCAGTTGTTGACCTTGAAGACAGTGTTCCTGGTGGCTATATGTTCAGCGCATCAGATTTCTGAACTGCAGGCCTTGTTTTGCCGAGAGCCATTCCTTTGGATGACTCCAGGGGGGGGTTACAGCTGTGTACTGTTCCATCCTTCTTGCTCAAGGTGGTCTCGGACTTTCATTTGAATCAGTCCATCTCCTTGCCGTCCCTGGATAAGGTCAGGGATCCGGAGGAGTATAATCTCCTGTGTTCCTTGGATGTCAAGAGTCTTGTGCGGTATCTGGAGGTTTCTGAACCTTTTCGAAAGACGGATCGCCTGTTTGTCCTTCATGGTCGAAGGAAGCAGGGCGAACCAGCTTTGCGGGCTAATATAGCTTGCTGGATTAAGGAGGTAGTCACGGCTGCGTATGTAGATGCTGGAAAGCCGTTGCTTACTCAAGTTAGGGTTCATTCCACTAGGGCTCAGGCAGTGTCATGGGCAGAAGTTAGTCTGTTGTCTCTTGTCGATATCTGCCGAGCGGCGACGTGGTCCTCCTTACACACTTTTTCCAGGTTTTATCGTCTGGATGTGCAGGCTTGGGAGGATGCAGCCTTTTCACATGTGGTGTTGACTGGACCGCGGGCAGCTTCCCACCCTGTTGGGGAGTAGCTTTCGTTCATCCCACTGGTCCTGAGTCCATCTGTCTACATGCTAGGAAAGGAGAAATTACTACTTACCTGATAATTTCGTTTTCCTTAGTGTAGACAGATGAACTGTTATGCCCGTCGGTCGCAGACGGCTGCAACCACTTCTGCTCACCTCTTTCTTCTCTTCCCTGACTCCATGGGGTAGATTGGCACCTCCGCTAGCTACCTACGACCTGCCTACCGCTTCCAGGCCTCCCGGGTCGGCACGGACGCCGCCGACCGCCATCTTGCCATCAGGTCCCTCTAGGCGCGCGCATACAGGCCGGTCTTAGCCACGTCATGGCGGGAACCTCGGGGGCGTCCCCTTCCGATGATGTCAGGATCTGTGGATATTTAAACCTGCTGGCCATCTCTGAAGACGATTTGGCAAAAAGTCTCATCCTTGCTATTTCCGCCTCGCTTCCTGAGGACCCTGTGTTCTAGATTCCAGTTCCGACGTGGACGTCTCAGGTACCAGCTCCTCGGGGGTCTCTCTCTCGTCCTGGCTATCCGCTCCTCGGAGGGCCTGACACCTGGAACTCCGTCTGCTCCGTTCCCCGGGGCTTCCTGGAGCCAACTTGCTTTTTTGTGAGTACTCCGCCTTGCGGATCACTTCCTACCTACCAAGTGCTATCGGGTGTACCCCACGCTGCGGGCCATTACCATCGCTACAATGAACTCCCTCAGAAGTGCCTGCTCTACTACACTATTGAAGACCTCACAGGCGCTTCCCGCCTTGTGGACTGCTATTAAACTGACCGAGGACCCTCACTGGTGTACCCCGCACTGCGGGCCATTACCACTTCCACCTTGGGCCTCGACTGTGCTCCTCGCTCTGCGGGCCGCTATCACCTCTTCTGAGGACTTCATCTGTATATCCTACTCTGCGAGCTTTTACCATCTCTACCGATGACATTATTGGTGTACCCCGCCCCGCGGGCCACTACCACCTCTATCAAGGCCTCTTCGGTGTACCCCGCTTTGCGGGCCACTACCATCTCTACAAGAGACCTCTCCGTTGTACCCGCTTCACGGACTACTACCAGCGCTATGGAGGTATTCCCTCAGGGCACTACCTATCCCATCGACCCTGTACCTCAGGGTCTGTGTGACCATCTCTCTCTGGCACCTCCCACTCCATGGGTAGTGCCTCTATCTCTGGCACCTCCCTACTCCATGGGTAGTGCCTCTATCTCTGGCACCTCCCTACTCCATGGGAAGTGCCTCTATCTCTTTAATAAAGACTCTATTCCTTCTGTGCCTTCCTTAGCTGAAACCTAGCCTCCCGGCAGTGAGGCTCACAGGGCTCCTCCCCGTGGGCAGTAACACCTCTCACTTCGGCCCAGGGTTCACACACCATCTGATATCTCAGAATCCTAACATGGACTCAGCTTCCTGCCCTTGGCTGCCTCATGAGTGTGTCAGTAGTCTGCCTGTGGGGCTCTGGGTCCACTGGTAAGTGGTCATCCAGTCCCTAGCTTGAGGTACCTAGAATCTTAAGTGAGTTCAGTGTTTATGGTTGGTTGAGTACAGTTCTGGTTACCTATTTTTAATCCTGGTTTTTAATCAAGATTTTTGCTAGTCTG